>NC_136270.1:115125517-115386525 GCF_964187855.1 Myxine glutinosa
ACTACACTGACATGATAGCGTCAGTACTACACTGACACACTGTACTTCACGTCAGTACTACACTGACACACTGTACTAGTACTACTACACTACACTGTACTAGTACTGACACACTGTACTGTACTAGTACTTCTAGTTGTCCATCTTGGGGAGCGGATAGGCATCAAGTTGGGTAAATCGATTGATTGTTTGAGAATAATCGATGACCATTTGCTTCCGGTGATCAGGGTTATTGACTACGAGCACTTGAGCCCTCCAAGGTGAGCTGCTGCTCAGTTCGATGATACCCTCACAGAGCAGCCGCTTAGTCTCATCAGCGATAAATTGAGCATCCGGGCGTGAGTATTGCATAGACTTTACAGTTATCGGATGGCAATTTGGTGTCAGACACGGGAATAGCATGGGAGGCTCGATAGACATCTCCGCCAAGCTACATACCGAGAAGACGTTAGGGGATTGTTCACCATTGAACTTCATCTCTAAACGCCCATGCTGATTCAAGAAATCATGTCCAAGGAAAACATCGGAGCATAGATTCTGCAGCATCATCATCTTAACATTCGTATACAATATATCATTAGCTACCAAGTTCACGACACAAAACCCTCTTGAGCTTTGCCATAGTGCAGCGGAAGTCATGTACACATGCTGAGTGGCCGGAACAGTGGGCCATCCATGTCTTCTGACAAGAGCTTGGCTGACGTAGCCAAGCGTCACTGCTCCCAGTATCGATCAAAGCGTCAGCTGCTTCACCATTAATCACCACAGGTATCACCACTCTCGCAGGGCTGCAAGGCGTGACCCCATTGACAGGCGCAACTCTAGATGTGCGCATGCCTGCGAGCGTTGTTCGTCTCGCCTTGGTCGATCTACAGACTTTGGCAAAGTGTCCCTTCTTGCCACAACAATTACACAACATGTGTAATTGGCATCTGCTGGACACTGGCATCTTGCCATCGCTGCTGCAGGAGTCGTAGCAGCCGTGGTAATCGGGCCGCTCTGCTCAGCGTCCGGACTCTCGCCAAGGGGGTCCAGGCAAGCGGCAGCCCACTCGGGAGCTCGCGCCATGATGGAAACCGTTTCCGTTCCGAGCATTTCTCGGCGGTCGCGGTGCTCCCCGTCAGATATTGACGTCCGTACGTCTCAGATTGGACCTGGGCCAGTTGCAGAACCCTGGCCTTTTCGTACGCAACCTGAAAGGTCAAAGCCTCGTTCTCAGGTAGTCGCTGACGAATAGCATGTGATTGGAGACCAGTAATGAAGGCATCTCGCATTAGGTCATCGGTGCCCTCGCTGACCGTCTAAGCCAGTACCCCGTAGTCCTTGCCGAGTTGTCGTAACACCTGCGTATACTGCTCCAATGTCTCAGCCAGTTCTTTCCTGCGCATAGCAAGCAGATGGCGGGCGTAGATAGCGCTTTGTGGTTTTACTTAGAGTGCTCGCAGGACTGTTAGTTCTCGCAGGACCAGAATATTCATAGGTGTCACAGTGAGAGAAATAGTCAAAGACATCGCTGGACACGTTGCAAGTAAAGATATTCAACTTCTGTCGGTTCGAGACGTCGGGTATGGCTTCCATGTAGAGTTCTAAAGACCGTATCCAGTGCATCCATTGGTTCCCGGCATTGCTTGCATTCGGGTCTCCATTGAACCTCTTGGGTTTGAGAAGTTTATCCATGGCACATGAGAGTCGAGAAAGATTTCAATAAATTGATATGAAATCTATCTCGAAAATCTAATCGAGAAAGAACGAAATTGCATTTCCAACTCATCTATAAGCACGCAGTAACAATTAACATCCCTTCATACCTTTCTCAAATGTCCGCTCACAGAATACAGAAAAGCAGCAAACTCCGCCTCCCTTCTGCACTTCACTTCGTTATATATCACTCTTCATTTATAATCCCTCAACCGAATCTTCTTCTTCGCATTTTTTCACATTCACTTAAATAATTGAAAAATTCTCGTATCTGGACCCGGAATCGGATCTTCACAAAAGTTGAATCGATTCGTCGATGTCATCCACCAAACTTGTCCACCGAGTTTCGTGTGAATCCATCCACAAACCTTAGGAGATATCGTGCTATCCGTTTGTTTTAGCCCTATCTCTTAATGGTGAAGAATCGCTTTTAAAATTCTCAGATCCAAATCTGGATTCGGATCTTCACCAAAACTGAATCAACTTTTCCTTGTCACACACCCAACTTGCCCACCAAGTTTCGTCCAAATCCGACCACAACTTTTTGAGATATCTTGCTACATATCGTTTGTAGCCCCATCTCTCAATGGTGAGAAATCACTGAAAAAAATTCTGAGATCCAGATCCGGATTCGGATCTTCACCAAAAATCTAATAATTTAGTCCAAGTCACACACCTTCTAACCTCTGCACCAAATTTCGTCCAAATCAGTCCACAACTTCTTTGAGATATCCTGTTCACAAACAGACAGACACATGGGTGAAAGCAGAACCTCAATCCACCTTCGGTGGCATAGGTATCAACCATGTTTGGACGTGGCGGAAGTAAATAGAGCAAAATGGCTCAAATGTCAACGACCTACAGCCTCCTGTCACAAAAGTTCTTGCAAATTGACACGTCCTACAGCCTCCTGTCACAAAAGTTCTTGCAAATTGACACGTCCTACGTTGACACGTTTCAAATTATGTGCAAATTGACACGTAATTGACGTTGGGGATTCAAGTCCTGGAGCGCAGTCAACCTGGCAATTATTGTCGCGTCAAAGGGGGCTTTTGAGCCCCTGTGAAATCTTTCCAAGCAACTACAATCCTCAAATAAGCCGAGGAACTATTGGAATCGCAACAAAGTGTTTGCATCACATTTTCATTCAGCAAAAAGCTCCATTGCCTTTGGATTTCAGCCTACCCTTCGAACGCCATTGCTATCTGTTTGTGGCGTTGGAAAATTCTCATTGTTTGGAGTGCCAGAAATGATACTTTTTGCCTTTGAGTGCTAAGCCATAAATATAGTTACAGGGATGAGTGTTTCAAGACTGTACCTCCTGATGATGTGTCAGCTGCTTGTTGATTAATTTCCCTCACATGGGCATGCTTGATAGTCTTTGGCTTTGGAAGAGTAAACGTTTTCACGGTAGATTGATGGAAAATAATGGACTTCGGCAATGGAAGAGGAAAAGGAAAATGTTCACCTATTGTCTGTAAATATCTCATTAATTATACAGCTGTCTATTTCTTTTCTTCAATGATTTTGGAATAACAATGATGTTTACATCTTGCAAACATGACTGTAGAAGCATCTCTCCAATTATTCAACCTTGGTGCTAACTTCGATTACACAATACAGATTTTGGGTAGTCCCACCCACTGTGCATCTTCATAACATCCTGCCAGCCCCACCTTTTCTTGCAGGTTACATTTATTTGCCCCTTATTACCTTCGCCTCTGAAGGTGGACATCGGTTATGTTTTCACCCCTGTTTGTCTGTCTGTCTGTCTGTCTGTTTGTCTGTCTGTAAGCAGGATATCTCAAAAAGTTATGAACTGATTTGGACGAAACTAGATGGACAGGTTGGGGGTGTGACAAGAACCAATATGTTAGATTTTGGTGAAGATCTTCATTCGGGATCTGGATCCGATAATTTTTGTCTCTTGTCCTTCCGACAATGTCTGAGACCAGGGGAGGGGTGAGGACATTAAAATAATGAGCTCGGTCCAACCGACTAGTCGTCCATCCATGTACTTTTGTGTATCTGATATTTCAAAAACCGTTGAACATTTAGTTTTCAAATTGCAGACATCTACTTCTCATGAGATACATTATCTCAACCTGTTGAGATCACGGCTGTGATTGGCTGAATTATGTTGCCATGGCAACCATCTTGGTAACTTGGCTTATGTACATGATATTTCAAAAACTTTTCAAGCTTTAGCTTTCATATTACACAGATCTTTTCCTCATACCACCCAAAAGGCAGGAGATCTGGAGTATCAGGTCGTTATGTTGAAGTGATTCTTCACAGCTGAGATGACATAGGGCAAAATCGATAAATAGCACGATATTTTAAAAACGTTGCGGACAGATTATGACAAAACTTGGTGGATTAGTTGAGTTGATGACAAGAACAAGACGATTCGATTTTGGTTCAGGTCTGGATCCAGATCTGGCCTATCAGTGGATACAAAACGTAAACTGTTCAGCCTGGTGCAGGTATGCGCTCTACCCCGTGCAATTCTACTTCGTCTCTGTGTCAGTTGAACCGTAATCATCCTGCCTTATTTTACTCCTCCATGAACCTGATCTTTGTTTTAAAATGTTGGATGCTATTGGAAGTTTGCATCCTCTTCAAGTGCAGTGAGTTAGGTTGAGGCTTGATGAAACGGTGGGAAGGAAGGTCACTTGTAATGCTAGAACTGCACATCGAGTTTACTCTTTTACAACGATGTAATTAAACAATACAGTACTTCGAAAAACGGTTTATGTAAATATGTACACCAACTATGGAATACAATGTTTGATTTTTAAGCAATTTTTAATTTGTAAAGCCAACACACAAACCCCGGGAATATAATATATATATATAATTACACTGCGGTTGGATACATTAACTTCAGTATCCAGTTGCTGTACTTTTACAGAATAATAAAATATATTTAACTAATTTATATTAGGGAACCGTACCCTCCCTCCTCTCCACCCTCCCCTCTCTCCATTCCCCGGGCCCACATCTCGTCCGACCAGACATCGTGACTATGAAAAATAGGGGCAATACCCCTGGGCGCTCACCTGGTAGGATAAAGCAGTATACTACACTGACTAAGGTATTTTAAACAGTATCACGGTATTTTAAACGTATTTCAATGGTTTGTAGAAGACAGGATATCATGTAGAATCATACTAATGTAATCATGAGACTTTAAACAAACAAACAACAAAAAAAACTATTTTAGGGGGCAACTGCCCCCCCCCCACCCTCCCGTTGACCCCCTTAGAACCCGATTTTTCTAATGCCGTGAGCAAACTTTGGTACATCACGGGTAACGAAAGTTGTGGTGAAGTTTCATCGAAATTGTGTGTGTAGTTTCTGAGAATAAAGAAAATACCTATTTGGGGGGGGGGGGGGGGCGGGGAGGGGTGAGAGGGAGGAAGGGTTCAAACTTGGATCCACTTTGACCCCCAGTAGACCCCCTTACACCCCAATTATTTTGATGCCGTGAATGCACTTGAGTTGCAACAAAACAAATATAATTTGTGCCAAGTTTGGTCACAATCCCATCAGAAGTTCCAGAGAAGTTGCAAGTATTTACAGACTGGTGGAATGACAGAATGACGGACTGATGGACATGGACGCGCGACGCGCCATCGCATGAGCTCCCAGGAACTACATTCCAGGTGGGATAAAAATGAAATCAGATGGTGAATTCGAGTCGAGATAAAGCCCTGAGGGACTCTGAATGGACTTTATATTGCAGGCCTTCACTTCATTTGAAATCTTTTTAGCCGCGTCGCAGACGCTGCTCATAGAGTGCCCTCTGCTGTTGTTGTTGTTCTTCTTCTTGTTCTTCTTCTGCTTGTTGTTGTTGTTCTTGCAGAGAAGACAAAACCTCAAAGCTCCACCCATTCTAGGAACCATAGCTCCACCCATTTTGGGAGAGGCTTCATATAAACAAATATCCACCATTTTATTAACTCGCATAGCTTTGAGGCCTGTTTTGTAGGCCCGTGGTGTCTTGCTCTCTCACACAGTTTTCTTTCAAATCAAATTCGATATATCATTTCATTTTTCACAGTCGCTAACATAGTTTTAGACTCGGTTGAAAAAAAACGTGAAGAAAATCCGATGAAAGTTGCCCTTTATAGAACGAAATGAATTCTCAAAGGCCTGTAACTTCAAGTCCATTGAGATATATTTTGTTTAAATCGCGGCATGGTCAGTCATACACCGCCCGAAATAACAGACGGGAAAATGCCGAGATATATATCAATTCGTCCATTTGATGACAATCGTCACGATGAAATATTTCATTTATACGTCGTCACAATAATGTGGAGAGAGGAGCATAGCTTCGTTCACGTGTCGCTACACACGAGAAATTGCCGAGATATATTTTTTTACAATCACGGCATGGTCAGTCATACACCGCCTGAAATAACAGACGGGAAAATGCCGAGATATATAAAAAATTCGTCCATTTGATGACAATCGTCACGATGAAATATTTAATTTATACGTCCTCACAATAATGTGGAGAGAGGAGCATAGCTTCGTTCACGTGTCGCCACACATGGGAAATTGCCGAGATATATTTTCACTTTGCACAAAAATAACATCAAGTAATCGAATCAATAGGAATGTCCTGTGCCTATAACATCGACGTTATAGGCACAGCTGCATCTAGGCATTGTGTAACATCGACGCGGCTTTTGTTTTAATTAAAACTTTTTGTACTTGTTTGTTCTATAAACTAGGGCGTGCCCGTACGTGGGTGCAAAAAAACATGCGTGCAAACAACAACAACAAAAAAAAACTTTGAAACCACGTGGCAGTAACGACCACAGAACCCCCCCCTCTATTTACATGAAATGGTTTGGTCCATTCGCAAAGCCAAAGCGAACGGCTTGCGAGTACGGTAGAACCCCCCCCCCCCCCCTCTATTTACATGAAATGGTTTGGTCCATTCGCAAAGCCAAAGCGAACGGCTTGCGAGTACGGTGACCATACCTTGGGAACCACTTGTCCGATTAATTTCAAACCTTGAAAAGGCACATCCTCAGGTCCCCAGCAATATACCTGGCAAGTTTCAAGTATATCGGACCCGTGGTTGTCGAGAAACAGCGGTCACAGACAAACACACAGACACACACACATACACACACACATACACACAGAGATTACTGAAATTATAGATAGATGGTAGCTTTTGTCCAATTTTCTTCCCATTTTTTGCAACAGACTAAAACCATCCTATTGACGAGGAAAATAAAATCATATATCGAATGAGACTTTAGATAAAACTGTGAGAGAGACAGAAAGCACGAGCTTTACAGAGGCCTCAGAGCTATGTTGAGCGAACAAAATGGTGGAGATTTGTTTTTGAAACCCCTCCCAGAACGGTTGCAGACACTCCCTCAATGGGGGAGGTCCCACCCACGAAGGGACAGATGCCGGATGGACAGACAGGAGCAGAGTATAATATAGTGATGTCCAGAGTTTTGTATATACGAGAAGCACCTGCTCTCAATGGGAGTGGCCAGGGGGGGTTTTGTTATAATCCTTATTCAAACGTATAATTCAAAATATCTCCCCCAATGCCTCTCACTGCGTAATTAAAAATACCTCTGCACTGGATAACGTGGAGACAGGAATAATGCACTGTAAATGGTGAGGACTTGTAATACCCTCTCTCATCTGGAGGCGCGGCTACCATCTGGAGGCGGGGCTACCATCTGGAGGCGGGGCTAAGCGATACACATTTACAAAGAGAATTTGTGTCGTCATCCACCGCCACTTCTTCCCCCCCCCCCCGCCCCCCCTTCCCTCCTCCCCCCAAGACCATGGGCAAAGATTTTTTTTAAACATCTATACAATAAATGAGGTCATGCTGATCCTATGTAGGAAGTCTGGATGTATTAGGCCAAGAACTGTCGGAAGAGTAGCGACACACATACACACACAAACACACACACAAAAACCACACACACACACACACACACACACACACACACACACACACACACACACACACACACACACATACACACACCTCTTTTTCTCATGGGAGCTACAAATCATACAACGCTTGTAATAGTTCATTGCTGGGTATTTGTTTGTTACAGATCTCTAATTTCATGGCATTTATGCTGAGAATTTATTGTTTTTCTTTAGAGAAATATAGGCAAGTACTGCAGGGAAACCTTTTTTTTTTGTAGTATACACGATCGAAGCTCGTGTAAGAGCTAACATTAATGACAAAAAGACAAACTGACACATAAAACATAAGATAAAGGGAGCGGGAGACAAGATGGGGAGAGAGGGGGAAGCACACAAGTACACCATTTGAGAGCAGGGACATCAGGAGATCTGTGGGAGGGAGAGGGCTTGTGGGGAGGAGGCACGGGAAGGGGGGGGGGGGGGTGGATAGGTATGAAACACATCGACACTGCTAGGACTTCCAGAAAAGAAGTTGGAATTTAAAAAAAGTGGATCTGGGGTGAATTAACGGGGGTAGAAAAGAGCAAGGTTTTGGATGGGGGAAGATAAGCAATGCTGGTGAACAGCTGTTTTAAAGACCTGGAGGGAGGAGTGGGAGGGAGGAATTTGAGTTTACCTCTTTGATGTATTCCCATGTCAGCATACAGCCCATGATGAAGGGATTCCAGATTTGAATCACATGTTCAATGTTTATTTGCCCGTTATTGGCGACTAACATCCTTGTAATTTGTCTAAAGGTTTACTGATGTCTCTCATATGTCCACTTTAGTTAATAGAAAGAGTTTAAGAATGCAGTTGAGAGGTGGTTAATGGGGAAAAGGAAGGGGGAGGGAGGGTATGGTGTTGTGGTTGTAAGATGCAAGGTGGTAGTGACGTCACAATATTGGACAAAAATAGGGTCCAAGGTCTAACTGAAGGATTATTCGGAGCACGCGCCACCCTCACCAGGTAACAGCATGTCCTCCATTGATCCATCTCCCGTAGATTACAGGCAATGTACTTGTTTTTGCTTCTGTTGAGAAACAACATTGACCTTCGCGAATCGTCCATTAACCATCGCCTTCGGCTGCTGAACAGTGAGACTCCAGTGGCCGTACAGACTTGTGGAGCTTACCGAGTGTGGCCGAGCAAGGAATAACAGGTATACTCGTATTAGCAGGTGATACTGCGTGCCTGCGGCAAAGCTGGGTAACGATCAAAATTGATGGAGGGTCCGGCAGTTTTACAGAGCAAGAAGGCCCAAAGGAAGCCTGTACTGTTTGTTATCTGTTGGGTCTTGACAAGAATGAGTATGCAGAGTGCACAAACAAGTATGCTGATCCCCAAATCCCGCACATTGAATCACATGCACATTGTTGTCTGCATGGATTCTTATACATAGAACTGCGGTTATAGTAGGGTTCAGTGTGAGTTAGAAGAGAGGAAAATGCCTCAACAATTTGGCTTCCTTTTCACAAGGTGTCAGTCACGGCCCTAATTATGTGTGTGGTTCAAATGTAGCAAACCACTGTAATGTACAGTATTGGAATGCTGTATTTATTCCCATTGCATTCTCCTCTACTGAGGATCAAGCTGAGTTTCCTCTAAAACTAGCACGAGTTAAACTTGACTTATCATTGCAAATACAGTACCAGTGACATAAGCTCCTGCTTGATGCTTTACAATTTCCAGGTGCTAATCATGGCATTCACAGAATGACCATAATTACATTTGGTCATGTAGATTATAACAATTGGTACCTTGCACGATTGTCCGTGTTGCTGATTGAAACGTCGAGCAGTTATGTATTTTGCTCATTAAAGGTTGGAGAACTCAAGATGGATTTATTACATACAGACTTGGCATTTAATATGGAATTTTTTTTTTCTTGACTTCGGTTTCCTTTCTGAACTCAGAATATCAATCTGGTGAGTTTCTTTTACGCTTCGGTGATTTATTTCTTAAAAGAACCATGTCACTGATTGTGTGTCGCAACAAGAAGTCAATAAAAGGATAATATCACAGGTGGTGTGACAAAATGTACGGACAGGTACATTTGACGATTGGCTTCACAATCGGGTATATAAGGGTTGTTGCGTTCTGTATTAGTGGAAAACAACTGCTGCACGTCTACAAAAGTTATTGCCGCTTCCTCTGGAGATGGTCCGTCAACTCGACAATGCTGTTTGTCATGGAGTGGTGGCTTTACGAAATTCCGGCATGAAACAGCGTGCTATTGCTCTGCAGTATGGCATCACTCAAGGTCAGGTGTCAAAGATCCCGAAACGAAATGCTCAGAGGGGTGTCCCTCCTCCAATATCGAGGCCAGGACGTCCCCGCAGAACCACAAGGAGGGATGATCGCCAGCTGCACCGGTTAGTCCGCAATGGCCATACCAAGTCAGATAATCGGCTTAGGGCTGAGTGGCAGCAACTGACAAATGTGCCTGTATCCAGAAGGCTAGTCAACCAACGACTGGTTCAAGCAGGCTATCGTGCCAGGTGGCCCCTGAGAAAGCCACGCCTGACAAGACAACACCGCCAGCGCCGATTGCAGTGGGCCAGAGAGCACCGTCAATGGCAGCCAGGACACTGGAATCACGTGATCTTCAGTGACGAGTCTTGATTTCTGGTCTATCGTCAAGATGGCCATGTCCGAGTGCGCAGACAAGTGCATGAACCCTACAACGAAGATTGTATAGTGCCAAGAGTCCAAGCTGGAGGTGGTGGGGTGACCGTTTGGGCTGCTTTTCATGCAGGGAGCAAAACTGACCTGGTTGTTCTGAATGGAAACCTGAACCAGTTCAAGTACAGGGACTTTCTGGAAGAAACATTGCTTCCATTTGCTCGTGTAGCCTTTCGAGGAAACTTTGTCTTCCAAGATGACAATGCATGGCCTCATCGTGGTCGCATGATCCAACACTTTCTTGCTGACCGTGGTGTAGAGCATATAGAGTGGCCTGCCATGGCCCCGGATATGAATCCGAGAGAGAACTTGTGGGCAGAATTAACGCATCAAATCGACAACTTGGACCAGCAGCCTACCTCTGTGCGTGAATTGCAGCAGGCTATTGTCACTGCAAGGCAAGCGATTCCTGTCCAAACCTTGGCAAATCTCATGAACAGCATGCCTCAACGTGTATGCGCTCTCCTGAATGCTTGTGGGGGTTACACGACGTACTGAACTGTAATTTTACTGTCCGTAATCCCAGTTGTAATTTAACTTTTGTTTTTGTTTAAAAAAATTTGGCTAATGTGCAAAAATAAAGAAATACTTCTGGAAAACGTACAGAAGTTTAACACAGTACTGTCCATGAATTGAGTTCAATATCAGTTTACATCACTTTCAAGGATCAATTTATTTCTTTCGAAATGTCAAATGTGGTTTTTGTTTCTTTTAAAGGTCACATTAACAAAATCTAGAATAATTTCAACATAATTCCAATGAACTTTTGGTTCTAAGACATCTTGAAAAGTAAGTTCACCCCCACAATAAAATATTCCATATTAAATGCCAAGTCTGTATATATACACATACATATAAATATATTGTTACGGATCTCAGAGATGGCACTCCCCTTAGCAAGGGGGGGTAATCCCCTTGGCCTGTTAAGCCGGCCGTCTCTGGTCCTGGTACTTGTAACGCTCTTTTGCGGGGTGGGATTGATCAGGGTTATTGGTCATGGTGTTATCCCGAATACCTTCACCAATCCCTCCGCAAAACAGGGATACAAATACCGCTCGAACCACGGACAAGATGGTATTTGCCGAGCGGTTTAGCAATCCGCGGTCCAAGCCGTTATCAAGGGACTAAACCCGACTCTGAGCATTGGCCGAATCGTGCCACAGGTACTCAATTGAAAGAAGGGACTAAAGCGATCGGATGAGAAAGAAGAAACCAAAGGTAAGAAATACAGACATTTATTAATTATGTACAGCAACCCAAAGGAAGAGTAACGAAAGTAATATACAGGGCGAAGAAGAAGAAGATACACAGGGCAAGCCTTAAAACAGTCTTATGTTAAACCCCAGACAACAAAAAGGACAGACAACAGACTTACACGACAAGGGAATAGCAGGCAGGAATGGCTGGAAGAAGGTTCGGAGGAAAAGCACAGCGAGGAGGTCCGCTTCAAATCCACGCTCCAGGCTGGAAAACGAGCAGCCGGCGGCAGCCCCACATATACGGTTTTCAGCGGCGAAAACCCGGCAGGCAGCGCGGTTTATGTTGCCGCTGTATTGGCAACCCGAGCGCACCGACTCTTGCACCCCAACGATGCTCGTGCTCAAAAAGCTGCTCGGTGCTCCTCTCTCCCTCCTCTCTCGGTTCTTCCTCCTCGGTCCTCTCTCCTCGGTTATCTCTTAGTAGTCCCTCTCCTTGCCTTTTATCGGGCGTCGCCGAATCAAGCCGCGGTTCCTCGGGCTATGCCCATACTGGAGCTCACCGCAGCCCTGCTTGGCTGGATAGGGCTTACCCGCCACGCCCCTGGCGGGTTGATGACAGAGGGCCACGCCTCTTCCTCGGCATTCCTCTCCCTTTTTCCTGTCCTTGGCCTCGTGCGTCATGGAGTTCTGGCTTGATGGTAAAAGAACCCTTACTGCCATTGAGGAAAGAAAACCATTCGTACTGGTGTTGAAGTGCTTGGGGCCTATTCTTATTTCATTAATGCAACGCAGATTCAACTATTGGAAACACAGCCTTACCTGAAACACATAATAATGAAATAACTACAAAGAGGGCCTATGGTTCGCTTCGTGTTGTTCATGGACTAACTGGGGGACGACCTTTGACCTCAACAAGAAATGGAGGTATTTACACAGAGAATTATTTACAAAGGGTATATTCACAACAATTTACTAAGTGCAGGGTTCTCAAAACCCCAACACAGCACCCTCATTCCTCCAGGCACGTCCCGGGCCGACAAAACTTTAACTTAATGTGACACTCAGATGTAGTTACCCTCTACGATTAACCTCACCCTGAGTGTGACATTTTTAAAAAGAGAGTGTTAAGTATGTCCCGCCTGCTACGTTGCATCCTACCTAACAGACTCACGCCCACAGAATAACCGAATTGCGGAATTATTTTCAAACTAAACATTAAGCCGGTGGGGAGCATTATTTACAAGAACGTTTGGTATTTGCACTGCAACCCAGGACCTGTCTTTCTTGGGAAGCAAAAATAATCCTGCGGGAGGGAGGAAAAGCATGCACTGCACTGCACCGATACACCACCCTCACATGCCCGGGGATGCAGAATTGATATTGCAATGCATCCCCGAGCATGCAAGCACCTAAAACACCAAAAAGTACCAAAGCACCAATGACAAGCACCATCAAGGCACCATCCAGTGCACAGTCATACATTCCAATGTCAATAAAATGGTGTCCAACGTCTGCTCCGCTCTACTGGGCCGATGGTCTTGATGTTGTTATTTCTTGCTGTTCTTGCTTGCGGCCTATTTGATGGATAATAAAACAAAAATCACAAAACATGTCCGTTTTTTTAAAAATTATGGCCAGCAGGGGCCAACTATGGTGGTCCACCTGCATGGCTTAGTGCCACCTCACCGAGGTCTGCAAGTGAAGATTTCTGGCCACAATGGCCGGTCCCAGCAGAGGG
Organism: Myxine glutinosa; assembly: GCF_964187855.1. Lineage (NCBI taxonomy): Eukaryota > Metazoa > Chordata > Myxini > Myxiniformes > Myxinidae > Myxine > Myxine glutinosa. Next base: position 115,138,805 of record NC_136270.1, read on the forward strand.
GTCATGCCACAAACGTGTGGTCCATCTGGGTGTGGTGCTTGGCCACAAAAACGTGTGGTCCATGGTGTGGCGCTAGGCTGCAAGTCATGCGGTCTATGTGGTGCATCGGTCCAGTCAGCTGCAGGCAGCGGGAGTTCGGGCACATAACTGTGGCCACCTGCGCACTCCCCCCCGGACCCAAAATAACAAGCCATGAGTGGGGAAGGAAAGGACACAGCAAGCATCGGAGCAAGGTCACAAGGGTACACATCAAAACAAAGCAATGCAAGGTGAGGTGCGCATGGAGAGCGAGCGGAGAAAGCCCGTCCCTACCGTACGTCACCCCCCCCCCCCCGTCACCTACTCTACCCTTGCCCCTTACCCCGTATTTACAAAACTCTACACATTTACAAATTCGTCACTACGTCTCGTCCTCCCCATATCTCCCCTATTACCAAATTCATCCACAATCCCAATTTCTAACCAAATTTGCCATCACCCAATTCATCATCAATCCCTCTTAAGGAGGAAGAGATGGAACAAAAACACAATGTCACACCCACGTCATGATGCGTCTTACATCCCAAAACATTTGCACAAAAAGAACCATGGCATGGTGTGGAGCACTGTCATCACCTCAGGCGAGTGGATGTAGATGGTGCGAGGAGATTTCAATTCTATCTACCTTCTAAATGACATTAACACACTTTTACACTACCTGGGGTCTTTCCCTGCCAAACCACTGGCCACTTTACTCTAGGCAGTTCTAAAAACCAATTCCCACTGACCATCTGTGGTGCTCACCAATTTGGGGTCTCACTCCCCCGATTCAACTCCCTGTGCCTTCGCACAATTTCCGGGCTGGATCGTGTGGCTCTCCTTAGCAGGTCTACTCACCTGCACACCTCCGCCACTGCAGTTGCCCCCGAGCTTACCTGCTCCTTGCCCTAACCTATCTACCTGGGGAAGGCCCTCTGGCACTCTCCCCACTCGGTGCCCTCTCTGGCAATAGGCTACCCGGGTCCGTCCTCCGGATCCTCGGGCCTCACTGAACCCACGCTACCGGCTCCCAGAGCCCACCTGCGGCCTCACCTGGCCGACATCCTCACAGTGGCGGAGTGCCCATTCAACTACACTCACTAACAGGCCACACGCCCAGCCATTTCCACTTCAATAATGCACCCATCTAAACACCATACTACCACATGCACCGCAGATGCCAATATCCAACCACAATTTACCTATACCCTCTACCTACTCTTAAACTACCCTCCCCGGGTATTCGTGAAGGAGGTCCTCCTCCCCATCCACTCCTTTCGCACCAACCACTCCACTCCACATATTCCACACTACCCACTCCACACCATCCATTCCATACTAGCTATTTCACACAACAATTCTCCATACACTCCATGCTCCATGCTCCATTCACTCCAGACCATCTATTCCATTCAACCATCCTCCATTCACCTGTACTTCACTTACACACCTGTGCTCACACACACCTCATGGCTCTTGCACCCGTCTTCCCTCCAGGACCATTCACTCAATACAACTCACAATCGCACTTTTCACCATACGCTGCTCAATCACCTCCTTCACACACACTGCACCGTTCACGAGCATTGGCTCTCAATTCCTCATTTCAACATGCTCACCAGCAAAAACTTCCATACGCAATGCCTCATTCAATAAACCACACCACAAACACACTGCATCATCTGAGCTGACTACCCCCCTTCTGAAACTCGCGCTTCCCAGTCGCCCCTTATACTACTGCGCTCCCACGTCATTATAATCCACTAATCTGCTACGCCCCCTACTACAGGTACATGTCACGACTTAACTATACAGTTACCTATGGTCAGCTATTTCCCTATACAATTATCAAAACCCTCCCTGGCTTGGTTTGCACCACCAGAACCCCATAAACTACAGCTCATGTGCCCGGGTTGGATGTGAGGGATGGCAGAGTTTCCATCCCTCCACATCGAGCGTCGCCCACTATCAATTTTGCCCATCCAATTTTTGCCAATCAAATTTGCCAATCATTACTGCCAATCATTTTTACCCATCAAATTTGCCAATAATTACTGCCAATCCTATTCACTATTCCCAATTTCGAATCGAAACACTATCATCATCACCGTCCATTAAACTTGAGCCTCTCGGTACGTCCATGCATGTTCAAAGCTCGGCTTTGCAAAGCCACGCAATGAATACGGGTGGTTTGGTCGCCTGCAGGTTGGGTCCGTCCGGCATTCGGTTCAGGGGAGGAGGTTTGGTTGGGCTAAGATTCCAAGCACCATCCTGGTGCTTGCCCGATGGTCTCCTGCCCGATGGGCCAACCTTTCCCGGGTGGAACGCCGCCACCACAAGGGGGCGCCGTGCCGATCCCTCCTAACTTCCCTCGAACCGGGCCGGTCGCCTTGCTCGGCAAAGCCCGGACTCGACCGTGCGGGGCGGGGCTCGGCCCGGATCTGCGCGGTGCCCCGAACAGGAGCCACGCGGCACCGATCCCCGCCGGCTCCCGCAATACACACAGCCCGGCACGGACCGAGAGCTCGTGTCGGTTAAACGTCGGTCTAACCGCTATCCCGTTTAACGTCGATGCTCCCCGTACATGCTCACGCCACTCGTTCCTTTTCCTCCTCACACATCCAGGTGTCTCCATACACTTCGTTATTGTACTTGCTCGTGCGTTCTCTTTCGCTCCATACTCAGGTCTACTCATAACGCTCACCACACACTCTCGTGCACATTCTTGCGCATCCATTCCACCATTCGCACACCCTGTTACACACCACTCCTCTTGCGCACCTTCTTGCGCACACTCGTCGTTCACACACTTCGTTCCACACCTTTCTTCCCCCGTTATGTCCTCCGTAACACTCACCACGGGTGTGCACTCTTCTGCACACCCAATCACCGCACACTCTCGTGCCAACTCTTGCGCACACTCTCCGGTTACATCCTCTGTAACACTCCCCATCACGCACTCCGATGTGCTCTCCAGCACCCACGCCACCACCAACTCACTCTCCGTGTCACACTCCGTACACTCTGTTTCACACATACCCTCCGACGTGCATTCGCTCTCACACCCGGTATCACTCCCAAACTCTATCGTGCACTCTCCCTCGCACCCGGTATCACACTCGCGCTCCGACGCCATTCGTACACGTGCGCCGTTCACCTTCACACACCTTTTCCTCACACGCGCGCCATTGCCATCCACACAGCGCACCACGGACCTTTCACGAGCGCCTGGGTTACTCTGGAATCCCAAGCGCACGAAAATTCTTTTCGCGGCAAACACCTTCCCGCAGAACCTCTTAGCACCATATACCACCTTGCTCACCTGGGTGCTTTTTCCTCCTCGCTCCAACACCACCTGCAAACTTTCCATTTGGTTAATAAGCACAGCATCACAATGCGAATCCAGACTTTGTGCATTATCCACCTCTCCCTTCAATTCCTGGGCTACCTAAGTCCTCTTTTCAATTTCGATTTAGACTATTTGTTCGGTTTCTTTGCCAATTTGAATTAATTATTTTCCTTTATCTTCTTTTCCCTCGACGACCGCTGGCTCTAATAAGATTTTCTCTCCTACCTCGGCGGTCGCCGGCTTCCCCATACCCCGGGTCGCGATTTCTACCCCGGTCCAGTTACCTGCGCTTTGCTCCAACTTGCTCAACCTGCGCTCCTCGACTTGCGTTACCTCGTGTGCCTTTCCCGCTCAACATGCGATCCATGCTCTCCCCACATCTTTGTATGCTCTCACCCATTCTGTCCCCAAATTTACCTATTTGCTCCAATTTGCTGTCTAACCCCTCAAATGTGTTGTCTAACTGCCCCAATTTGCTGTCTAACTTCTCAATCTGTTTACCCAAGTCATTTCTCAATTGCTCACTCGTCCTGACCATAAGGGCCCTCATTTTAGCCATGAAGAGGTTCAAATCCACCGGTGCTGCGGGCGCGGCTGCCGCGACCATGTGCGCGGCGCCATCTTGTGCCCCTCTAACCTCATGCGAGGCGCCGCCATCCTGTGCGCCTGCAACCCCCACTACCGCACCTTCTTTGCTCTCCTCCTCCAATTCCTCCCTGGGGTCCTGGGTTGCCTCTAACCCCTTTTCTACCTCCCCTACCGGCATCCGATCACCTTGACTATCCATGGCACGATTTTAATTTGGGATATTAAATAAAAATTTCGGCCGCGCGTAAATTTTGACCAAATTTTTAGGTGTTTTAAAAATCTGGTTCGGGTCTCAAATCCCACTCCTCGACACCAATTGTTACGGCCAATAGCACAATTGGTGTCCAAAATTTGGGCTAAATAAATTTAGTCCCAGGTTCCAGATCCCAACTCCTGACTCCCAATTGTTATGGATCTCAGAGACGGCACTCCCCTTAGCAAGGGGGGGTTAATCCCCTTGGCCTATTAAGCCGGCCGTCTCTGGTCCTGGTACTTGTAATGCTCTTTTGCGGGGTGGGATTGATCAGGGTTATTGGTCAAGGTGTTATCCCGAATACCTTCACCAATCCCTCCACAAAACAGGGAGACAAGTACCGCTCGAACCACGGACAAGATGGTATTTGCCGAGCGGTTTAGCAATCCGTGGTCCGAGCCGTTATCAAGGGACTAAACCCGACTCCGAGCGTTGGCCGAATCGTGCCACAGGTACTCAATTGAAAGAAGGGACTAAAGCGATTGGATGAGAAAGAAGAAACCAAAGGTAAGAAATACAGACATTTATTAATTATGTACAGAAAACCAAAGGAAGAGAAACGAAAGTAATATACAGGGCGAAGAAGAAGAAGATACACAGGGCAAGCCTTAAAACAGTCTTATGTTAAATCCCAGACAACAAAAAGGACAGACAACAGACTTACACGACAAGGGAACAGCAGGCAGGAATGGCTGGAAGAAGGTTAGGAGGAAAAGCACAGCGAGGAGGTCCGCTTCAAATCCACGCTCCGGGCTGGAAAACGAGCAGCCGGCGGCAGCCCCACGTATACGGTTTTCAGCAGCGAAAACCCGGCAGGCAGCGCGGTTTATGTTGCCGCTGTCTTGGCGACCAGAGCGCTGCGGGCGCTCAAGCAGGGAGACATGGAGACAAGTACCTCTCGAACCACGGACAAGATGGTATTTGCCGAGCGGTTTAGCAATCCGCGGTCCGAGCCGTTATCAAGGGACTAAACCCGACTCCGAGCGTTGGCCGAATCGTGCCACAGGTACTCAATTGAAAGAAGGGACTAAAGCGATCGGATGAGAAAGAAGAAACCAAAGGTAAGAAATAGACATTTATTAATTATGTACAGAAAACCAAAGGAAGAGAAATGAAAGTAATATACAGGGCGAAGAAGAAGAAGATACACAGGGCAAGCCTTAAAACAGTCTTATGTTAAACCCCAGACAACAAAAAGGACAGACAACAGACTTACACGACAAGGGAATAGCAGGCAGGAATGGCTGGAAGAAGGTTAGGAGGAAAAGCACAGCGAGGGGCCCGCTTCAAATCTACGCTCCGGGCTGGATAATGAGCAGCCGGCGGCAGCCCCACGTATACGGTTTTCAGCAGCGAAAACCCGGCAGGCAGCGCGGTTTATGTTGCCGCTGTCTTGGTGACCCGAGCGCACCGAATCTTGCACCCCAACGATGCTCGTGCTCAAAAAGCTGCTCGGTGCTCCTCTCTCCGTTCTTCCTCCTCGGTCCTCTCTCCTTGGTTATCTCTTAGCAGTCCCTCTCCTTGCCTTTTATCGGGCGTCGCCGAATCAAGCCTCGGTTCCTCGGGCTACGCCCATACTGGAGCTCACCGCAGCCCTGCTTGGCTGGTTAGGGCTTACCGGCCACGCCCCTGGCGGGTTGGTGACACGCCTCTTCCTCGGCATTCCGCCCCTTTTCCTGTCCTTGGCCTCGTGCGTAATGGAGTTCTGGCTTGATGGTAAAAGAACCCTTACTGCCATTGAGGATAGAAAACCATTCGTACTGGTGTTGAAGAGCTTGGGGCCTATTCTTATTTCATTAATGCAACATAGATTCAACTATTGGAAACAGCCTTACCTGAAACACATAATAATGAAATAACTACGAAGAGGGCCTATGGTTCGCTACGTGTTGTTCATGGACTCACTGGGGGACGACCTTTGACCTTAACAAGAAATGGAGGTATTTACACAGAGAATTATTCACAAAGCAACCAAGAATTATTTACAAATTCACAACAATTTACTAAGTGCAGGGTTCTCAAAACCCCAACAATATTATTGGCTTTGATCGGCACTATCGACACTTTCATCGATTCAAACAGGCAGTGCACTACCACCCCCCATCATGACCCATGATATTTGTGACTCCAATAACCCTTCCTAACCCAATCCACTTAGTTGGTGATGTCAGGGATTCCTCCCTTTAACTCTCCCTCTCCCACCCTCCTTTCCTGGTTGTTTACCCCCTTGCCAGGTGTGCCCAATTGTTGCCCCTCTTTCCCACTGTAAATCTAACTATGCTCTTCCATGGGCCTCATTCTTGGATAAATCAATAAAGGGCCACCAAAGGCACAGTAAATATAATTCACATTCCTTGCATATCATGAACACAATGGTAGTAGGGTCAATATACGAAAAAAACTCAACTAACCCCCAAAAAATTGATACAAAAGGTTTTTCAATGGATTCTGGTACCATTGGGCATGCTAAATAACATACTAAAAATCTAGTAACATCTAACTTCCGGAAAGGGGTCATTTTGAAGATGGCGTCCAAGATGGCCGCCGGGAGCTTAAAATGGCCATATCTCAATTATTATTCAACCGAGAAAAGGGGGTTTTGGTGTCTAACCCTAGGTTTTAGGGCCCAAGGAATCCAATTGAATCAATAAAATTACCGTCAGTTAATTATTTATTGACAAGCCCAAGATGGCATCCCAAGGTGACATCCTGATCCACTAAAATGGCTCTGTCGAATAGTAGTCAACCTAGAGAGATATTTTCAGTGTGTATACCTAGGTTTAAGGCACCCAGGAAATCATCAAAATTACTTAAATAAGCACAAAGTAATCAGGTAATCCAGTAAGCCAGGTTTACCAGCCCATTAGGCATTTGTTGTCTTATACAGTTAGTCGCTATTCATCATCATCCTCTGACTCCTCTGGAAGAAACTTGTTATGTGGATTGTCAGATTATTCAAGTTGGCACGGTCCACAGGCAGTAGTACATGGTAGTCCATATCGTCTACAAGAGCAGCGGAGAGTCTTGCAGGTAGTGGAGCAGTTACAATGAATGACCTTCAAGAGACTGTCTGGAGCATTACAAGTGTACATTTCTTTTGGAAATGTCTAAAAAATATGGATTTTGTTTATGCATACATGTACCAAATAATATACTTATTCCTTTTGAGATGAAAATAAATTGTTTGTCAGATTTTTCAGTCCCCCCCCCCCCTCCCCAATATAAAATAGTCTGTCCCTTGCCATAACCTCTCAAGCTTTGTACAAACCTTTGTCTGTAATGATCACTGAATACTGTGGACTGGAGTCACAGGTGGCAGTGGTGTAGACACATTACACACTTATCTCCAATCTGAAACACACACTTGGTTCATTAGCTGGTGAGTCGGAGGATGACGATGAATAGCGACTAACTGTATAAGACAACAAATGCCGAATGGGCTGGTAAACCTGGCTTACTGGATTACCTGATTACTTTGTGCTTATTTAAGTAATTTTGATGATTTCCTGGGTGCCTTAAACCTAGGTATACACACTGAAAATATCTCTCTAGGTTGACTACTATTCGACAGAGCCATTTTAGTGGATCAGGATGTCACCTTGGGATGCCATCTTGGACTTTTCAATAAATAATTAGCTGATGGCAATTTTATTGATTCAATTGGATTCCTTGGGCCCTAAAACCTCGGGTTAGACACCAAAACCACCTTTCTAGGTTGAATAATAATTGAGATATGGCCATTTTAAGCTCCCGGCAGCCATCTTGGACGCCATCTTGAAAATGACCCCTTTCCGGAAGTCAGATTACTAGATTTTTAGTATGTTATTTAGGATGCCCAATGGTACCAGAATCCATTGAAAAACCTTTTGTATCAATTTTTTGGGGGTTCAACCATATATTGACCCCTCTATGGCTGGATGAATATCTATGGCTGGATGGATGACTAGGATCCTGGGTTCGAATCCCGGTTAATCGCTGAATTAACGCCAGGGGGGTTGACTCAGCCTGTTCATCCTTCCGAGGTCGGCAAATTGAGTACCAGTTCACTGGTAATTCCCTGCTTGTCGTTAAAGGCGGCAAAAAGGGTTGGCGTCAGGAAGGGCATCCGGCCGCAAAACATTGCTTCAAAAAGGGGACCGAAAAAACAACAACAACCACAGTTCCCGAAAAAGGCCAACCCCCGCTTGCGGGGAAAAATGGCCTCTAAAGGTGTTTTTTTTTTATTTTTTATGGCTGGATGAAGATATTATTAATTCACTTTCATAATAGTTCTCTCTGACCTTTAATATGGTAACTTTGTGTGAATCTAGTTTAATGGAAATACGCATTCAGGTTTCTGAACCGATATAATCAATCCCTCGAATTGTATCAGAAACCGTGCCATATCAGCAATTCCTCCTCATGCCTCAATGAATGCACATTATTTATTCTCAAGCAGTATATAACTAAGTTAATTACGTCAAGGGTAATTTCACTGGTGTAGAGACCGTAAACATCACCAGATGGTGTTTTTTTCTTTCAGCACCGGTATCTAAGGCTTGTTTGTGGTGGATCTGACACACATACAAGGACATAGGCGAATACATGAGACACAACACAGGACTGTGAGACTAGACAAACACAGTCACTGAGCTTGGGGGAGTGTGAGGGTGGGGGTATCGTCATTTCCTGGGGCACTCTGGGTCGTTTTTAACCACCGACCTCCCAAACTCGGAGCAGACGCTCAAACCATTCCACCAAATATGTGCTTTTTCTTTGTCACGGTCAAAAGTATTCGGTCCACTTGACTTGTCAACCCCGTTTTTCTCCTTATGTTTTCCGAAGGACAGTTTGACCGTGGGTCACTTTAAATCGAGATCACACGCTTGAACAATTCCAACTTCTATGTTATCTTACTATAATCTTACTGTAATTCACCAAATGTCTGTCCGTCTGTCCGTCCGTCTGTTCCCAGGTACCGCAAAAACGGCTGAACCGATCGCAAATAAATTTTGAGTGGGTAATCCTGGGACCCCTTGGAGTAAAATAGGCTATATTGTTTTTTCCAATTTTTTCCCAATTTTCAAATTTCAAATTTTTCAAATTTTCTAATTTTTCCGTTTTTCCAAACACAATGAAATAATATTTACCGATATGAACAGTGATGTGGCTTTTATTGAAATTCTACAAATACTGTTTGGATTTTGATGATTTGCGTGTGATATGATTTAACGGATGTTTATATAAATCGTTTAAAATAAAAAAAGCCTTCAATTTCTGATATTTTGCCTTTTCATTTGGGCCTCCAAATTGAAGCCCCGCCCATAGGGAGGGTACCGTTGCTCGTCATTTTAATTGGAGAAGCACTGCTTTTGTAAGCATGGCAGTTATGCATTTTATTGTAGTTGTCCCTGAGCTAGAAATATACTTTCACTTATTTCGTCTCAAGCAGCAACTAACCGGTATAATTTACGGTTCTGAACAAACAAAATATACAGTGGCCTGCAAAAGTACAGTATTCACCCACCTCCAAAGTTTTTACATTAATTTTGATTCCACCTGAGCTTATTTCATGATGCTTTCCAATCAAACTTAATTTGTAGAGTTGTAAAAATTGAATGGTGTAATAAGTTTCACCTGTATGCAATCAGTGCATTAACTCACAGTGCCTTCAGAAAGTATTCACACCTCTTGACCTTTTCACATTTTGTTGTGTTGCAGGCTAAAATTTCAAATGGATTAAATTGAGGTTTTTGTCACTGATCTACACATAATTCCGCATAATCTCAAAGTGGAATTTTTTGAAAGAAAGTTTCACAATATAATAATTAAAAATGAAACACAGAAAGATCTAATTTACATAAGTGTTTAACCCCATGAGACAATACTTCATAGAAGCACCTTTGGCAGCAATTACAGCTTTGAGTCTTCTCGGGGTATGTCTATCAGCTTTGCACATCTGGATTTGGGGAGTTTCTCCCATTCTTCTTGCAGATTTGCTCAAGCTCTGTCAAGTTAGATGAGGAGTGTCGGTGAATAGCGATCTTCAATTCTATCCACAGCTTATCAATGGGATTCAAATCTGGGCTTTGGCTGGGCCTTCCAAGAACTTTCATCGTGTTCTTGTTCTGAAGCCATTTAAGTGTTTCTTTGGCTGCGTCATTCGGGTCGTTGTCTTGCTGAAAAGTGAACCTCCATCCCAATTTTAGCTTTCTTGCAAAGGGCAGCAGGTTTTCCTCTAGGATTTTTCTGTGTATTTCTCCGTCCATTTTCCTTTTTATCCCGACTAGTGCCCCAGTCCCTGCTGATGAGAAACATCCCCAGAACATGATGCTGCCACCATCTTGCTTCAGATTAGGGATGGTGTTCTTTGGGTGATGTGCTGTGTTGGGTTTGCACCAAATGTATTTTTTTGCATTTAGGCCAAAAAGTTACATCTTGGTTTTGTCAGACCACAAAACTTTTTTGCTGCATGGCTTCAGAATCTCTGCAGTGTTTTTTTGTATACCTTAAATGGGACCCAAGGTGGGCTTTTTAAAGTAATGGCTTCCTTCTTGCCACCGTACGCTACAGGCCAGACTCGTGGAATGCTTGGGATATTGTTGTGACATGCACACAGTGCCATAAAGCACAGTCTTTGCCATAAAGGCCAGTCGCTCTTTCAAAGTTGTCATTGGCCTCTTGGTGGCCTCTCTGATCAGTCTCCTCCTTGCTTGCTCATCCAGTTTGGAAGGACCCCTGATCTCGGCAGGGTCTTGGTGGTACCATACACCTTCCACTTCTCAATGATTGTCTTGACTTTGATCCAAGGTATTTTCAAGGCCTTTGAAATATTTTTTTACACCCATCCCCTGATCTGTGCCTTTCCACAACTTTATCCCGGAGGTCTTTTTAAAGCTCCTTGCTGCTCATGGTTGAGTATTTGCTGTGAAATGCAATACCCAGCAGAGAACACCAACAGGAACAGCTGATTTTATTCTGAAATAATTTAATATAGGTGGAGGCCAATGAACTTGGTGTGCGATATTGAAGGTGATTGGTTACACCTGAGCTAATTTACAATTGCTATTGTAAGGGGAGTGGACAATTGTTTGTTTGTTTTGTATACAAGATTGAGGCTGGTGTAAGAGCTAACATCAATCACAAAAAAAAAAACGGACACACAAAACATACAATTAAGGGAGCGGGAGACAAGATGATCCTGATCCTGTATACAAAAAGGAAAAAAGAAAAATAGGCTAATCAGTCTAATATACATGAAACAGATCAGTTAAAATGTTCAAACTGCTTCCCCTTCATTGTCTATCCAAAAAATTATCCAAGATTTTAAATTATTTTTAATTTTATTTTTAATAATAATTTAATTATTGGATAATTATCCAAAATTATCCAATTTTTTATTGTTCACTTATCCAAAAAAGATATTCTAGTTTGGTATTTTAAATTACTTTTCTGAAGATTGTAAAATTTGTTTTTCACTTGGAAGTGGTGGGTTATGATGTGTAAATAAAGGTGGAAAAAGTCTGATTTAATGCAATTTAATTCCAGGCTATAAGGAAACAAAAGGTGACAATTTTGAATGGGGGTTTATATTTTTTATAGGCACTGAATATCCTGCCTTGAAAATGTCTTTTAATGTGCTGTACAAACAAATTTATAGAACACGGGTAAATCTACATATTATTTACGAAGTAGTCGATTCATTTGGGTGAAAGGAGGAGTGTGTTGTGGATTGATCAATAAAACCACCTTCAGAGGCCATTTTTCCCCGCAGAGCAGGGGTTGGCTTTTTCCGGGCACCGTGGTCCCCTTTTTGAAGCAATGTTTTATGGCCGGATGCCCTTCCTGCTGCCAACCCTGTTAGTCGCCTCTTGCGACACACAGGGGATTACCAGTGAACAGATCAATAGAGAAAATATATTTGAGTAATGGAAGGGAAGAGGGAGGAAAGAAGAGAAAATGGAGGGTTGGGGCTAGGGGTGGGATCTGGGGTCATAAATGGTGCAAACTGTGATGAAAAGAGGGATTTTGATGTATAAAGAAAGGGGGTTCAGGGATGGGGTTCAAACTTCTCCCCCATTGTTGCATATGTAAAATGTAGATGCTCCTTGATTCATTTTGCTGCTGTGTTTGTGTTTGGATAATTAGTGATGTTTTATGCTGGTGCAACCTTTGTTGAATTGGATTTGATAATTGCAGGAATAGCAGGTGAAATTACTTCCTACAAGTCTAAATTATTTTAGAGTACTTTGTCTGAGTATAATTTTATCTTTTATATTTGTGGTTTTGCATACTACATTTTGATTTTGATGTACCATCAGGTCAATTGGGATCTTCTCAATCATGGGATGCACCCGATTTATTATGCTGAAATCCCAGCTTCCTGGTCCCAAAATACTGTGTTGATTTTGCTATCGTCTACCAATGTCCTTGTCACACTCACCAGAGGATAAGGCATTGCATTTGTGTCCATTGGTTTGTCTGTCTGTCCGCTCATGTGCTAACGTAGGCCACAAACACCACCTGGTGGTAGCCAGGATTACACGTTGTCCTTTTGTCAACTGTGTACCTCTATGTGTATGTACAATTAGAATGTGAGTACGTCTATAAAATACGTACTAAAACCACACAAACTACACACAAAACAAGTCCAGGCAACGGTCTACAATCTCCGATTGCTCTTTATCATTCAGGTAAATGTTCACTGGCCTCCATGTCCTCACCCTGCATATGATATGTGTCCATGATCCTTTGATCACTGTTTAAACATAGGGGCAATACCCCTGGCGCTCACCTGGTAGAATAAACAGTATAATACACTGACTAATATCGTAGGCTGATACTTCTTGCACCCTTAAAGTGTTTGACCCAGTGGGCCTCCTTTCCCCTTCAGTGTTATGACGTCACACTTTCGCCTTTTCTCATGATTTTTACCTCTGCCAACCAAGGTGGACAGAGGTTATGTTTTCACCACTGTTTTCTATCTGTCTGTGAACAGGATATCTCAAAAAGTTATGAATGGATTTGGAAGGAACATGGCGGACAACTTGGGACTCCGGCTCCCTTTATTGGACTTCCGCCTCCGGTTTTGCCGGCTTCGTTGCCCTCGAAAATAGGTATTTTTTTGTTTGTTTGTTTAAAGTTTTATGATTATCTTTGTATGATTCTACATGCTGTGCTGCTGCATGTTGCTTTATGTTGTTTAACACTAAACCGAAAGAAATTTGGAGGAAACCCGATGTCCTTGAGGCATTCTATGCTTATCACATCCCCCACAGACTGACAGACCAGAAGCTGCCTCGACTAGCTAGGCCTGTAGGTAGGCCACTATCTCGGCCACAATTATCTTTGCCTTTTAAAGGTGCTTACATGAGCATTCCTAATGGTTGCTAGAACTATTTAATACTCGCTTGAGGGAAATTTCGAGAAAATCTGACATATACATGTGTACCTGCACGGGCAGCGTATAGGCTAAGAGTTGCTAGTCCACACATCTCCAAAAGGTAAAAATTATTATAGCCACAAATTTATCAGTCAATTCTGTCCAATAATAATGGCATGATGATATTGGTAGAATAATAATATTAATGTTATTACCAAATAATAATCCTATTATTAATTTGTAATTGGTCACTGACTGACACCAATACAAATTTTTATTATGGACCCCGGGCATGAAAAGTTGCACATATCGAACAAACTTTCAAATGGAGCACCTCACCGCCATTAGAGCATTCATATTGCATCAGATGTGGCAATAAATGTGAGTTTGTTGACAGAAGACATCGTTTGCATTTTTGCCGCCTCCATCCCGACCCCGTTTAGAATCCCGTGCGGGCACGGACAACTCGCTATTATCAATAATAGTAATAATAGGTAGGCTAAACACTTCTTCTTGTGGTAGTCTGGCCAGGGGTTCTGTGCCGCTGTGGTAGTCTTGTGGCAGGGATTACCCTGGGTAGTTTGCCATTGCCTTCCCAGAATTAGCCAGAGCAGGAGTTTGGAACTTGGTCATGGTGCTGGGGATAATTCACTTAACCCTTCGCAAAAGACACTCTGGGATATTTTACATTCATCCCTACTAATTATGCTAGCAGGCTGGACACCCAGCTTAATGCCCATCCGATGGATGCAATTGATGATTTACTCATCGATGCAACACCCTACCTCTATGAAGCTGACGGGTTATAATGGTGTTGGGAATCGAACCCATATGAGACAACTCAAAGGTAAGTGTAAAGAACAATACCTGTTCACCACCTTGTCAGAGCTCAAACAGAACAGGTCAGTTAGATTCACATTTGATTGACCTATAATTATGACAGGATAAAGTTAAACCCCATATCTGACAAAGCAAGGACTGTATTACATCGCATGAGGGTGGTTAAAACTTTATCTTTCCATTGTTTTTGAAATTCGGAATAAGTTGGTAATTTTTGAGGTTATAACCATGCATTATTATTACTAGGGCATGCCCGTACTATATATATATCTAAAATTATATCCCCCCCCCTCTATTTACATGAAATGGTTTGGTCCAAAGCGAACGGCTTGCGAGTACGGTGACAATCCCCCCCCCCTCTATTTACATGAAATGGTTTGGTCCAAAGCGAACGGCTTGCGAGTACGGTGACAATCCCCCCCCTCTATTTACATGAAATGGTTTGGTCCAAAGCGAACGGCTTGCGGAGTTTGGTAAAGAAATCGCCATAACGTGCACAAACGCGCAGGAAAGCGAAAGAATCGCAAATTAGTTTTAATTAGTTTTAAAACATAGTTTAACGCCAACATAGCGGCAACATAGTTTGCCAACGTGAAATAAATGAATACGCTCTCAAATGTGCCGTCCGAGGCAGAGTCTGTTCGGCACGTTCGGCACACGTGATAGCTCGCTGCTCTCTGATTGGTTGAATCGTTTTTTGGACATAGCTCGGTAACTACTTGTCCGATTAATATGAAACCTTGAAAAGGCACATCCTCGGGTCCCCAGCAATATACCTGGCAAGTTTCAAGTATATCGAACCCGTGGTTGTCGAGAAACAGCGGTCACAGACATACAGACATACATACATACATACATACATACATACATACATACATACACACAGAGATTACTGGAATTATAGATAGATATCAAACTTGTTATACTAAAGCATTATATGCTGATATAGTGCAATAGCAAATGATTGTGAAAATTCTGCTCAAGGAAACATCAAACCTGTTGAAATTCGCAAATGTTCCGGATCTGTATTAAAAAGAACCTTGGGCCATTGAGATTGATGTGTCCAGCCATTTTTGATGTACATGTTGTACATGTGCATGTTGTGCATCACTCTACAGCTTCAACTGAAGATAAGTGCATATGCAGTGCTGGAGAATTTTGTAACATGTACAATGTACATACAAGGTTAGTTACGACTGGATACAAGAGTCAAGCCAAATTTGAAGCTTGTTACCTCCACCACCGAAGGTGGACGGAGCTTTTGTTTTCACCCGTCTGTCTGTTTGTTTGTTTCATGCAAAATCGAACATTTTCCAAGTATATTTGTCGGTTGACTGTTATTAGTCCCCTACTGCTGTACATCGGAGGGGACTATAGGTTTGCACGCCGACCCTCCGTCTGTCCGTCAGTCCGTCAGTCCGTGAGTCTGTCAGTCTGTCAGTCCGTCAGTCCGTCAATCCGTCAGTCTGTCAGTCCGTCAGTCCGTCAGTCCGTCAGTCTGTCAGTCCGTCACGCAAAGAACAGTTTTCCGGACTTTTTTTTCTAAACGCTTAATGCTAATGATTTCAAACTTGGTACATGGTTTCCTCATGATAAGTTACAGATCAAGTTCGAACTTCACGACGTTTCGATCATTTTTGACAAAGTTATGGCACTTTGAACTTTGGGAATTCTGATAATTCTGATGATCCTTAACTCAGTGCCATTTTAAGTTTTAATTTCCTTTAAAAAAAAATTCTCTGCAATAATTGGACCGATTGAGATCAAATTTTCACCATAGGAGGGACTCAGTCTGTAGAATATTTTAATGGTAATTACGACGTCACAGGTCACGTGGTTCGGGCGCCATATTGTTTTTCGTGTAAACATGAAAACCCCTTTTTCTCTGCAACGGCTGAACAGATCGAGGCCAAACTTTGCAGGTAGAATAGCATACCCATGATGAACAAAAAAGTCAACGAGCATGACGTCATGCATCACATGGTTTCAGAGTTATGACGTTTTTAAGCATGAACCTTTAAAACCGAGCCCCTCCCTCATTTTTGATCCAATCGAGGGGAAACTTCACAGATCTGTTCAGCATATCAGCCTACTATAATGTCATTTTGGGGGAGCGACCTTGCGGGCTTATCAATGAGGCGAGGCGTGACACACATGTGTCTCAGCATACCTCAGATCAAGTTTGAAAACCAGCATCATCCGTGCATAAATTTGCATATTCGATCATTTTTGACAAAGTTATGGCACTTTGAACTTTGGTAGGGGACATGTATTGCAGCGCAATACTCAGAATGCTTGTTACCTCTGTCACCAAAGGTGGATGGAGGTTCTCTTTTCACCCCTGTCTGTTTGTTTGTGAACAAAATATCTCAAAAAGTTGTGGACGGATTCAGACGAAATTTGGCAGAGATGTAGCGTATGTGACAACGACGGAATTATTAGATTTTGGTGAAGATCCGGATTCGGATCCGGCTTGTAGAATTTTTTGAGTGTTCTTCACCATTGGGAGCTATGATTAAGATCGTCAATTTTAATCTTAACGAAATGGACAATTTGATGCCCCCATGGCAACTTTTTTTTTGGGAGGGGGAAGGGGGAGGGGGTGGGGTGGATTTTGCAAGTATTGTGTTCTGCAGGACGTCTTTCTTGTTACTTGCAAAATCGACAATTTTTCAAGCATATTGGTTGCTCTTGTGCATTATTCTGTCTGTCTGTCTGTTTGTTTGTTTGTCTATCAGTGCACCTACAGGTCACAAATATAAACCGATCTTCACAAAACTTCGCCAAATGGTAGAGTTGGCCATAAGGAAGAAGCCTATTGATTTAAACAGCAAATGCATAGTGCATCACTGAATTGGGAAAGCAACTATTTTTAAGGTTAAGATGTTAAAGGTCAACCCAAGGCCTTTAAAATCATCAATTTTCATCTGAAAATAATCAATTTTCATCCGATTAACCCGAGGATTGAAAACATTGCATAGTGCCTCACTAAATTGGGAAACCAACTATTTTCGAGGTCAAAAGGTCAACTCAAGATCAAACTTCTAAAATCATCAATTTTCATCTTAAAACTGGTCAATTTTCGTCTGATTAACATGGAGATGAAAGAGCAATTGCATATTGCATCTATAATAATTGCTAAAGCAACTATTTTTGAGGTCAAACATTTAAAGGTCAACTCGAGGTCAAACTTCTAAAATAATCAATTTTCATCGAATTGACCTGAGCTATGATCAATTCTAATCTTAATGAAATGGACAATTTGACGTCTCCATGGCAACTTTTTTGGGGGTGGGGGTGTTGGCGTGGATTTTCAAGTATTGTTTTCTGCATGACATTATTCTTGTTTGTTTGTTTGGGAGCACGACATCACTAAAAGTTATGGACAGGTTCAGACGAAACTTGGTGGACAGGTTGGGTAAGTGATAAAGACGAATTGGTTCCATTTCGGTGAAGATCCAAATTCAGATACGGATACAAGAAAATTTCAATTTCTTAATAGACTATTCAAAAAGAATGATGTTTCAAAAAGTTGTGGATGAATTATGACAAAACTTGGTGGATTAGTTGGGGAGGTGAAAAGAACAAGCCGATTAGATTTTGGTTCAGGTCCAAATCCAGATCTGGCCTCTTGGTGGGATACAAAACATAAACTGTTCATCCTGGCAGAGGTATGCTCTCCACCGAGAGCCATTTTAGTTATTGCTTGAATTTCACCTTTCCTTCTGCGTGTTGTCTTAGCGGTTAGGGTGCAAGCTTGGGATCATAGGATCCTGGGTTCAAATCCTGGTCGATCGCCGAATTAACACCAGGGGGGTTGACTCGGCCTGTCATCCTTCCCAAGTCGGCAAATTGAGTGCCAGTTCACTGGTAATTCCCTGTGTGTCGCAAGAGGCGACTAACAGGGTTGGTGGCAGGAAGGGCAACCGGCCATAAAACATTGCTTCAAAAAGGGGACCACGGTGCCCAAAAAAGGCCAACCCCTCCTCTGCGGGAAGAATGGCCTCTAAAGGTGGTTCTTCTTCTGCGTATATTGTTTGTTTATATCTATACGAAGGAAGCAATCAATGCCAGTTTCTCTCTGTTTGAGGATGTTTTAATCACACTGCAGGGTTTCACTATCTGCATGTAGATAATGTTAGACACTCCAGAAATCTTACGTGCCAATGTTCAGTGAAAACATTCCTCTTGTAATCCCAGCTCAGGCCAAGTTGTCCTCATTCACAAAACAAACTGTGGCTGATGATGGTTTACGTTAACACTTAAAAAGGGGGGAAAAAATGACGTCATAGAGGAACCACTCAGTGTATTGAACATGCATGCGCCAAGTATTATCAGTTTCATATGAACAATGTGCTTGTTTACATCAACATTTCAACGGACACGTTACATCCATCGTTTGTCAAAGAACGCGAGGAATACTCGATGTCAAACAGCGCAGCAACCAGGTGCATGTACCATGTAAAACTCATGTGCAGTACATCTATGCCATGATTGTCTAAATTTCAACCACGCGATACAGTTATGGTACGTCTTTCAGTATTCGGCTATTCCATACGTCATAAAAGCCACAGCAATAAAAATAGACAATTTTTCTTCCACCATTGCAGACAAAGAGCCTGACGTACACAGCTTGCAGGAGGTGCGTCGGTGTGGTGTTGCATTCCAGTTAGATTTCTATAACTATCAATGGTTACATCCTCTTCCGTTTTCTGCGAGTGTCGTCATTTCCGTGTCTGGACTTGTCACGTTCACTTTATGCTTCTTCTTGTGAAGCCCAGTATTCTTACCGCCCCGGTGACCACGTGCTTTCTTGAGGCACAAAGCTTTCTGAAAACTCTTCTTGAAATTCTCTGATAGGAAGGCATAAAGAATGGGGTTGGCGCAACTGTTAGTGTAAGAGAGAATTACAATGAACAGGTACAAACAGTGGAAGAGCATGTCTTCTGGGGGTTCGACGGCTAGGTTGACTATGTTTAAGATGTAAAATGGCAGCCAGCACAGCACGAACACGGCCACCACCACCACTACCATCTGCGTGACCCTCTTCTCAGATCGACGGCTCTTGCTGGAGTTAACGCGCATCCCCGAGGACTTCACCTTGAGAATGATCAGGAGGTAACAGAGGCAGATGATGAATAGCGGGAGAAAGAAGCCGAGCAACGACGTGTAGAGGATAAAGACGGTCGACCACACTTTAACCGGATCAGGCCACTTGATGTTGCACATGCTTTTCTGCCCATCGGTGTGTGAAAAGGCAATGACAGGTAGGACTACAATGATGGACAACAGCCAGCTGATACAGCTAAAGATCTTGGCTATGCTTGGTTTGCGGCAGTTGGCTGCCCTTACTGGGTGGACCACGGCAAGATAGCGGTCGATGCTCATCGCAGT
Source organism: Myxine glutinosa (assembly GCF_964187855.1). Lineage (NCBI taxonomy): Eukaryota > Metazoa > Chordata > Myxini > Myxiniformes > Myxinidae > Myxine > Myxine glutinosa. Next base: position 115,158,608 of record NC_136270.1, read on the forward strand.
AAGGCAGAAGATGCTGGTAAACTGGTTAATACTGTCAATAGCCATCACGATACGACACATGGTAAAACCGAATGGCCAGTAGAAAATGGCGTTTTGGATAGCCATGAAAGGCAGACCGATCATGAACAAGGCGTCGGCAATAGCTAGGTTGAGGATGTAGATGTTTGTGACCGTCTTCATCTTGGCGTAACGCAAGACCACGTATATGACCAACATGTTTCCTACCAAGCCAACGAGGCATACGAAGAAAAATATCACGGGCACGATGAGGGAAGAGAGCTGGGCAGTGTAGATCTCTTGCTCTGTGTGAGGTGTAGCATTCGAAGAGCAGAATGGGCACGACAAACTCTCATTACGCGTGTCGTTCCAAAGGACCTGCTCCAACACTTCCAAACTGGAATCCATCGCAGGCGATGTGGAGTACGATCCCTCTCTTTATATGCTCCTCCTGCAAGAAATCATGTCATATATATATACACCTTAATTATGAATATAGAGATGAAGAAGAAAACCAGAACGATGGTTCATTTAAATGACCAAATTTTTTGCAAAAGACTCAGCAATTTGAGGTTAGTTATCAAAAGTGCATCTAATATATAAAGCTCTTTCTAACCACTGACTTGATTGATATTAATGTTTGATACATTTCAGGTGTCGTAGAAAAGCTGAAATTTGGCGTGCCGACGGACATCGAAGCCGGCACACTGGGAAAAAATCACAGAACCATTGGAAAGCGTCCGTAAATGAAAATGTATGTAAAAAAAACGTAAACACGTACAATCCGTACATAACAAAAACCTCAATCGATATCTCGCATTTGAAAATTGTAATTTATATTTCTGTAAACTGTGAAATAAACATGAGGATAATGTCCTTAAATGAAAAAAAGAAAAAAGCATCAGTAAATGAAAATTTCTGTTAAAAACTGTAAACACGTCTGTAAAAAAATATAGTGAGCAAAAGACTCAGCAATTTGAGGTTGGTTATTAAAAGTGCATCTAATATATAAAGCTCTTTCTAAACACTGACTTGACTGATATTAATGTTTGATACATTTCAGGTGTCGTAGAAAGCAGAAATTTGGCGTGCCGACGGACATCGAAGCTGGCACACTGGGAAAAATCGCAGAACCGTCGGACAATGTATGTAAATGAAAATGTACGTAAAATAACGTAAACGTGTACATAACAAAAACCTCAATCGATATCTCGCATTTGAAAATTGTAATTTATATTTCTGTAAACTGTGAAATAAACATGAGGATAATGTCCTTAAATGAAAAAAAGAAAAAAGCATCAGTAAATGAAAATTTCTGTTAAAAACTGTAAACACGTCTGTAAAAAAATATAGTGAGCAAAAGACTCAGCAATTTGAGGTTGGTTATTAAAAGTGCATCTAATATATAAAGCTCTTTCTAAACACTGACTTGACTGATATTAATGTTTGATACATTTCAGGTGTCGTAGAAAGCAGAAATTTGGCGTGCCGACGGACATCGAAGCTGGCACACTGGGAAAAATCGCAGAACCGTCGGACAATGTATGTAAATGAAAATGTACGTAAAATAACGTAAACGTGTACATAACAAAAACCTCAATCGATATCTCGCATTTGAAAATTGTAATTTCTATTTCTGTAAACTGTGAAATAAACATGAGAATAATGTCCATGAATTAAAAAAAGAAAAATGCATCAGTAAATGAAAATTTATGTTAAAAGCCGTAAACACGTCTGTAAAAAAAATCTTTTAAAAACCTCAATCAATATCCATTATTTGAAAATTGTAATTTCTATAACTGTAAAATGTGAAGTAAAAATCGCAATGAAAATTTAAGTATAAACCATAAACGCATCCGGTCCGTAAAATAAACAAATAAATCGAAATTGATATCTTGCAGGAGGTCGGTGATGCTTGCCTGTAATCATAGAGCTTCAATTTACTATGTACCTACATACGAAGCATGGTTTGTTATTCATACTAGTAATCATATATACTTCATCAATAGGAAATACGTTTTTATTGATCTTTAAAAAAAAAAAAATCATGCTGCAAACTTGCTGATGAATTATCCCATATGACTGATTAATTGTCTCCATTACCAACAAAGATGATCAGAAAAAGGATTTCCAAAACGTGCAGTCACATACAAACTTACCTCGGTAACGTGATGTCCTGTGGTTCCGAGCAAGCTTGCCGGGCGGTCAGACTTTCTCTCGTGATTAAAAACCCCGAGAAAGCTGTGAATGTTGTAAATGCTCGGAGGGAGGCTGCAGTCTTGTCTGACAGCTGCGCGTTCGTGGTGAGAACGCGGTCGCGTTCCCCACCTCTCCTCGCGCCCTCACCTGGTGCAGTGAAAGTGCACGCGTGCTCTCCCGGGCATCGTCTTCACTGCCAGAGATTCTGTTTTCCTTACAATTATAGATGCCTTTACGAGTTTCTGGAGATATAGCCTAAATAAATGATTGTTCTAGATGCATGAAATGTATTGCAGACAAAATAATGCAATACCTATAAATATAAATGTATATATATATATATATATTTTTTTTTTTTTCCACACACCACTGAACATTTGGGAAGGTATGAAAAGAAGAAACGTAACCAACTCTATATCCTCACCATTTGACTGACATAACATAAATGGCTTGATATTTAAATGTCCCTGCAAACCTTTCTTGTAAAATTAACCCTTTCACGTCCTTAGTATCACTCACTGGTATTCACAACACCAGCCTCACATTGCTTGACCATGATCTGGTTCCAGGTTGCTGCCAAATCTCAATATGTAACGAGACAAAACGATCACAATGAAGGATGACTTAAAGTGATAATTTGGCATTTTAAATTTGTTATTATGTTAAAAGTTTAGCAACATTATAAATAATCATTTGTATCAGTTGTTGCAATTTACCTACTTGTAAAAGGCAGCCACAACCTTGACCATGCTGTGGAACGTCGGCCGACGCCCTCACTTTTTCAACTTTACTCGCTATTAAATTCATTTTCTTCCACAACCGCTTGAACAATTGACACAAAACTTTCAACATACAGTAGCAGAGCCTACCCATGGAGGATTCCTTAACAAGGTTAAATAATGACTGGATGGAAAATGTGGCCTGCATTCCAAAAAATAAATCTCTTTTCTGGAGGCACTGGTTGCAGGGTGTTTCATGTATCGGGAATAAACTATGCTCGGCCTCGGACGAATAATCGTTGTATTGCACCACGTGTGTAAAATACAGTCACGTGAAAAAGTAAGTACACCCCATGTAACGTTTTGACTTTTTCAACATATTTCAACATACAGCTATTTGATCTTCATTTCAACAATATTGATGATAAAGGTGATATAATATAACAAATATCATGAAACATTTACATTTTGTCGTCCATTGTATAATTTAAACAACCATAAATTCAAATTTCGCATGTGGAAAAAGTAAGTACACCCTTGGCTCTAATCGGTGGTATTGCCCCCTTTGGCAGAAACAACCTCAAGTAGGCGTTTCTTATAACTGTCTACCAGTCTCTGACATCGACTGGGAGAAATTTTTGCCCACTCCTCCATGCAGAATTATTTCAGCTGTGCGATGTTTGAGGGGTTTCTTGCATGCACAGCTCGTTTCAAATCCCCCCACAACATCTCGATGGGATTTAGATCCGGGCTTTGACTTGGCCATTCCAGAACCCTCCATTTCTTTCTTTTCAGCCATTCCTTGGTGGATTTACTGGTATGTTTAGGGTCATTGTCATGTTGCAAGGTCCACCTTCGGTTGAGCTTCACCTTTCCGACAGATGGCCTCACATTATCCTCAAGCACCCTCTGGTACAATGAAGAATTAATTGTGGATTCTATGATGGTGAGCTGCCCAGGTCCTGATGCAGCAAAGCTGCCCCAAACCATATTTTCACCACCATGCTTTACAGTTGGTATCAGGTTCTTGTGGTCAAATGCTGTCTTTGGTTTTCGCCAAACATGTCTTCTGGTACTGTGGCCAAATAGCTCTACCTTTGACTCATCTGTCCAGAGCACATTGTTCCAGAAGTGCTGGTCTTTGCCGAGGTGTTCATTGGCAAACTTTAGTCTTGCCCTGATGTTCTTTCTGGACAGCAAAGGTTTCCTCCTGGCACACCTCCCATGTAGATAAAATTTGTGCAGCCTCTTTCTAATGGTAGACTCGTGCACTTTGACATCAACAGTGGCAAGAGCTACCTGGAGGTCCCGTGATGACATTCTGGGGTTCTTCGAGACTTCTTTCAGCATCTTGCGGTCTGCTCTCGGGCTGAACTTGCTGGGGCGTCCTGGCCTGAACAAGTTGGCAGTTGTTTGGAATTTTCTCCACTTGTAGATGATCTTCCCGACAGTCGAATGATTGATTTCAAATTGTTTTGAGATCTTTTGCAAATCCCTTCCCAGACACATAGGCATCTATAACCTTCTTTCTGAAGGCCTCAGAGAGATCTTTTGATCTAGGCATGGTGACGCCGCACACTTCAACAACAAAGAGCAAACCAAACGAAATGTCTGAGGTTTAAATAAGACAGGTTTCTCCACGATCCTCTCTAACGATGTTCTAATCATTTGCACCTGAGCTGGTGCACCTGATTCTAATTTTAGGTATTTGAAGTAGTGATAAATGTTGGGGTGTACTTACTTTTTCCACATGCGAAATTTGCATTTATGTCTATTTAAATTATACAATGGACTACAAAATGTAAATGTTTCATGATATTTGTTATATTATATCACCTTTATCTATCAATATTGTTGAAATGATGATCAAATAGCTGTATGTTGAAATTTGTTGAAAAAGTCAAAACTTTACATGGGGTGTACTTACTTTTTCACGTGACTGTACATCTTGTTTAATGAGGGCAACTTCGCCAACAAGTGACATCGAAATGAGAAACTAGCACAGAAACTCTGACAACTCTAAAGGTCAATAACTAGACGCCGTCCCGAACGAAGCCCCAAGACAATCCTATACAGCGACATCCCTCTCTACTAAATGTCACCAAAGCACCCACGGTATGCAGTAAAGACATCAGTCTCTTCCTTTCTGCAAGTGTTTTGTCAGCTAATGCGATGGAAATGGTGTGCATCTCCCCATTAAGCTGTCTTCCAAATGGATTGTGAGCGGCAATTTTCAGCCCAATCACTGGTTTAGTGGATGGATGTGAAAGCGTTAAAAAGAGATTGTTTACTGGTATTCCTCTGTCTTCATTTCTTATTTAAAAAGGAAAAAGCAGAAGGAGAAATAAATGGAACCTGGTCTCCCTGACGGGGGACACAGGACCGCCATAGATTGATTCCCAGGATGCTGAGCGGGGAAGTTTCACTGGAATGCGCCACGCTGTAGGTTGTGTGTTGTGATAAAAAATTAAACAGTCAAGCTTGCCTGCGGAATCTCCAGATATGTTCGGTTTAAGGATAATTTTGTCATGCCAGAGGGCAAATCCATGGCTCAAAACCACAGTGAGAGTGATTTAATAAGGATCAGGTTTAATCAATTGTATGGATGGGGATGCAGCAAGCGGTAAATAAATAAAACACGACAATATAGAAACCCGCCGGAGTACTCTATAACATTTATTTTATACCCCCAGTTCGATGCCCCCCCCACCCCCCACCCCATGGCGAGGACCCTCTCCCTGCCTGCTGGAGGTTAGGTTGCACATGTGCTTCCGCCATGTTGGCACAGTGCGTCAGACCTCACTCATGTGGACCTACCATGTTTGGGCGTTTTGCTAACGACACCACATATTGCCTTCACGGCTGCCACGTGGGGATGTGCGAAAATACAATGGGGAAAGACCAAGAACACTAAATATGGGGGTTAAAAGGGGAAAATAGACAGATAATGGGGCTTGAGCAACTGGGTGCTCCTAAGATATAGATATGCCTCATGCAAACATTCATTATGAATTCAGTTACTAAAGAAATAATCCCTTCATTAACCCCCAAGTCATTTTAGTAACACTGCCCCATCCTCCCTCTCATACTTGTCCCCAAGTCTCAGCTCACGCTGCAGTGGTACAGGATGGAAATGACTATTTACCAACAACAAGTGTGCCTGACTCAAATCCCCAAAACATTCAAGTGTAATATGTGCAGACGTACACTGAAAAAAACACTCAAATACCGTACCCAAAAAACTAGGGCACCACAAGCACCCAAAATCCTATTCATACATGGTGGGGAGCAATCAGGCAAAGTCTTGAGGATTTGGGGTTAGCAGGTTCAAATTCAGGCAGCATGGGAGAGATCCTGTGAGGTACAGGTAAGTTCACAACACTCTCCTCCGTTGAGGTGTAGGTGGCATATGTCCCCATTGTTATAGCGGCGTAGTGCGGACAGGGTGGCGTGGCCGTCCGACCAAGTAACGTGCCACTGCTCAGGCTTGCAATGGCATTGTACCCTCCAGGTCCTTGTGACGGTGAATGCTGTGCCGTACTCCTTGCATTCAGAGCACGGCCCAGGAGGGGGGATTATCGGCCCACGCACAAACTGCAGACACATCGAAATCAGCCACTCTCCTTACCTTTGCCTTTCCTGGTTTTACAGAGAGGACATCTGTAAATTACACTTTCCTATCCAATCCCTTTGTCAACTACACGTCCCCTCATGAAATACATGTAAACATCACAACTTCACTCTAACCAACATGCACCATGCTAACCTAAAACCTCCAATGTTATATATATATATATATATATGGTGTTTCAGAAAGTGTACTCTTTGAGCAGCCTGATATTCTGTCGTTTCTAATGCCTAACGCTTCTCTCTTGCAGGTTATGTTGGTGGTGTGCCATTTCTAACAAGTAGTCAGTAGGACCCTACATCAACCATGGTGTTCACAGTGGAACAAAGAGTGAAAATCGTGACATTGTGGTTTGAGACAAAGTCCTTTGTGCAGGTGCGCCGATGATACTGCCAATATTAGTGTTCACACCCGTAATGGATCTTCCAGCGGGAGCAGTCAGCGGTTTGTGCAGCACTTCCAAGCACATGGAAGCATGAAAAATCAAAATAAAGGCAACAGTAGCCGCCCACCAAGTGCTACCAAGGACCAAGGGAACATTGATCTTGTGAGAGATTCTGCTGTCGAAAGTCCTAAGAAATCCCACTGCCGTTCCTGAGAACTGGCGATCTTACCCTCATCTGTGTGGCGCATTCTCACTTCTGCACTCAAGATCTATCTCTACATCATATCTGCAAGGCATAAACTCACTCACAATGTACGATTGGTTCAGTGAGCAAATGGAAAGGTACCCAAATTGGATCAACTCCCTGTGGTTCAATGATGAAGCACACTTTCATTTGAATGGGGCTATCAACAATCACAACACCATCTTCTGGGGGGGATGAGCCTCCTGAGGATGTGTCTAAGATGTCTCTTAAGGGCCCCAAGTGCACTTGCTTCTGTGCATTGAATGCCAGATGAGGTATGCTGGGACCGTGTTGGTTATAGGAGGCCATTGGTAAGATGGTGACAGTCAACGGTGAGCGGTACCATGAGGTCTTACCCCGATTTCACACTGATCTTACTCAACTACTGTCTCCAAACCAACTCAAACTTGCATGGTTCACTGTACCCTACCACACACTGCAGGTGAAACCATCGACTTTCTCCACCAGCTGTTTGGAATTCATGTCATCAGCTTTGGCGCAGCGCATGAGTGGGCGCCCCACAGCCCGGATTTGAATCCATTGGGTTTTTTTTATTTTGGGGTGCTGTCAAAGGTCAAGTTTACGCCAACAACCCTCGAACCTTGGCTGTCCTGAAGCATGAGGTGAAACACTACCGTCAGGCTACCACTCCAGCCACTTGCAGACGAGTTGTGGAGAATTTCGGAGTAAGGATCAAAGCCTGTTTGAACAGAGGCAGAGCACACATTGAAAATGTCAATTACAAGCAGTATGAGTGATTTGAAAATGGCATGGTGTATGCTTTCCATCAATATATCACTGAACTTGCTACCTTGGTAATTTTAAAATGTTCAAATAGTCTACTGTTTTAAATACCCTGTACATATATATATATATATAATAATAATAATAATAATAATTCATTTATTTTGTATAGCGCTTTTCCAGAAGCCCAAAGGCGCTTTGACAGAGTGGCAAACATAATGCATAAGAATACATGAAAACAACAATTGCAAAAAGACAAGAATCAATAGGGAAATATTTAAAGCAAAAGGAGGGAGAAGGAGAAGAGATAGTCAGGGGTTAAATGCTGTGGGTTGAATGTTGAATGCAGTGTTGAACAGGTGGGTCTTTAGTGATGTTTTGAATGTGGTGAGTGAGGAGGAGTCTCTGATGGTGTGAGGTAGTGAATTCCAGAGGGTGGGAGCAGCGATGGAGAAGGCCCTGTCCCCCCAGGATCTGAATTTGGTCCGGATGGAGGGGGTCAGGAGGTTGGTACCAGCAGAGCGGAGGTTGCGGGTGGGAGTGTGTCTGGAGAGGAGGTCAGCCAGGTAGGATGGGGCCAGGTTATGGAGGGCTTTGTATGTCAAGAGGAGGATTTTGTACTGGATTCTCTGGGGGATGGGGAGCCAGTGAAGCTTGTAAAGGACGGGGGTGATGTGGTCACGGGTCCGGGAATGGGTGAGTAGACGGGCAGCGGAGTTCTGAATGTATTGGAGTTTATTGGTGATTTTTTAGGGTGAACCATAGAGGAGGCTATTGCAGTAGTCCAGACGGGAGGTGATGAAGGCGTGGATGAGGGTTTCTGCAGCCGTGGAGGAGAGGGATGAGCGGAGACGGGCAATGTTTTTCAGGTGAAAGAAGGCTGACTTTGTGATCTGTTTAGTGTATTTGTCGAAGGAAAGGGTTTGGTCAAAGATGACGCCAAGATTCCGGATGTGAGGGGAGGTGGATACTGGGATACCGTCGATGTTGAGGGCAAAGTTATGGGTGGATTTTGTGAGCGTTTTTGGGCCAATGATGATTATTTCAGATTTATCACAGTTAAGCTTGAGGAAGTTGATTTGAAGCCAGGATTTTATTTCAGTGATGCAGTTTGTCAGGATAGAGTGGGTGTCGGTGGAGACGGACTTGGTGGAGATGAAAAGCTGGATGTCATCGGCGAAGCAGTGGAATTGGAGACCATGACGGCGGATTAAGTGACCGAGGGGGGACAGGTAAAGGATGAAGAGGAGGGGGCCAAGAACTGAACCTTGGGGGACACATTGGGGGAGGGGAGCAGTGGGGGATTTGCAGTTATTGATGGAGATGAACTGGCATCTGTCAGAGAGGTATGATTTAATCCAAGAGAGGGCAGTGCCGGTAACGTTAAAGGTGGATTCAAGTCGGGTGAGGAGGATAGTGTGATCGATGGTGTCAAAGGCAGCGCTGAGGTCGAGGAGGACGAGAATGTTGAGGTTGCCAGCGTCAGAGGAGAGGAGAAGGTCGTTGGTGATTTTGAGGAGAGCAGTTTCAGTACTGTGGTTGGAGCGGAATCCGGATTGGAATGTTTCATACAGGTTATTGGCAGAGAGATGATGTTTGAGGTGAGTGGCTACAGCGCGTTCCAAAACTTTTGACAGAAATGGTTGGTTGGAGATGGGTCTGAAGTTGTTTAGGGTGTCAGGGTTTAGACCAGGTTTTTTTAGAATGGGGGTAACAGCAGCAATTTTGAGGGAAGGTGGGACGATGCCTGTAGACAGGGAGGAGTTTATTGTTGCAATGATAAGTGGAGAGAGAGCAGGGAGGGAGGCTTTGACAAAGCTGGAGGGGATGGGGTCAAGAGTGCAGGTGGCAGTTTTCATTCCTATGAGGAGTTCAGAGAGGTCAGTAGGGGAGATTGGGGAGAACCGAGACAGGGGATGGCAGGACAAGGGGGGGCACGTGGTTGGAGGGGGAGCGGGTGCAGCGGTGGTCAAGCTGTGGTAGATGTTGTCAATTTTGCATTGGAAGAAAGAGAGGAAGGAGATGCAGTTGTCTACTGTGAATGACTGGGTGGTGGTGTTCAGGGGGCGGAGGAGTTTGTTTATTGTCGAGAAGAGTGCTTTTGGGTTTCCGGAGCCAGAGTGGATAATTTGAGAGTAGTAGGCAGAGCGGGCGCGGGAGAGGGCATCTTTGTAGTGTTGTAGGTGGTCCTTGTAGGCTTGGGAGTGAACTGTGAGACCCGTTTTATTGCGGAGTCTTTCAAGTTGGCGAGCACGAGTTTTCATCAGGCGGAGTTCAGGGGTAAACCAGGGAGCAGAATGGGTGAAAGAAACTGTTTTGGTTTTTACAGGCGCAAGCTGGTCAAGGCAGGAGGAGAGAGTGTGGTTGTAGTAGTCAGTGAGGTCGGAAGGGGTGTGGAGGTCAATGAAGGGAGAAGTGGACATTTTTTCAGAGAGGGTGCTATATTTATATATATTTATAATATATTTATATATATATATATTTATATATTTATATATTTATATACTTATATATATTTATATATATTTATATATTTATATACTTATATACTTATAAATTTATATATTTATATACTTATATACATTTATATATTTATATGTTTATATATATTTATATATTTATATATTTATATACTTATATATATTTATATATTTATATATTTATATATATTTATATATTTATATATTTATATATTTATATATATTTATATATTTATATATTTATATACTTATATACTTATATACTTATATACTTATATACTTATATACTTATATATTTATATATAAATATATAAAAATTTTCAGTGATATCCTGGAGACTCAATAGCTCAGTGGGCTGTCATCGCGTAAGTGATGAGGTTCCTGGGTTCGAGTTCCGGGTTGAGTCAGAATTTTTTCACACGAGCCCCACGCAGGAATTTACTTTCTGTTTCTTAAATTGTTAGATGAGTTCATCTTCAATGCACTTTCACACACATACATACACTCGCATCCGGGGACTGCCTAGCAGACATGTAAGACATCGGCCATTATAAAGCTCGCAGTGTTAGTGTGAGAAATCTCTGAGGATATCCTAGAGACTCAATAGCTCAGTGGGCCGCCACCGCGTAAGTGATGAGATTCCTGGGTTTGAGTCCCGGGTTGAATCAGAATTTTTTCACACTAGCCCCACTCAGGAATTTAACTCCTGTTTCTTAAATATATATATTTCATTTATATATATATATAATTATATATATATATATTTTTTTTTTTTGTTACCATTATTACTTATTATTTTGTGTATATGAGTGAGTGGGTGAGGGTGTGTGTTTTTGCATGAATTAATTTTTGCATGAGTGTTTGTTTTTGTGTGTTGAGGGGTGTATGATGTAAGTGTAGGTGGTTGTTTGGTTGGTGTTCTGTATGTATGGGTGTGTATGTGTGTGTATGAATCATCTGGTGTGTTTTGTTGGTGAGTGGTGAAGGGTATAAAGGTGGGTGTTTGAGTGTTCCACCATGTTTGTTTGGTGCTGTGGATTCTGGATGTGGAGGTGGTGTTGTTGTTGTTGTCGTTGTTGTTGTTGTTGTTGTTCGCAATGGCTGGGGGTGGGGGTATGTACGCATCCAGATGCAGTTGCTGCATGTGGATGTGTACGTGCCCCTGCTGGCCCACCTTAGCTGACCATATCGAGGTTGAAGGGCCGAAACGGGATGATGCTGAGGACCTCGACTGAGGACCCGGTCAGTGCGGCACACTTGTGACCAGGTGTGTTTTGAACTTATATATATATATATATATATATATATATATATATATATTTAATATATATATATATATATATTTATATATATATATGTATATGTATATATGTATATATATATATACACTCCAGCCACTTGCAGAGTAATTTTTCTGCAATAAAATGTTCAAGTATTCTCCTGTTTTTTAAACACCCTGTACACATAAATGTATACATACTAACAGTTCTCTAGAAAGAACAAAAACAACAAAACACCCAAATCCAGAAATGTCAACTGTGTAATCAAGAACATTAGAGTCTCACAGAGATGGAAATCATTAAACCAACTCCTAACATTTCCAGCATATCCATCGCAGTGTACATTAAAATTCGCTGGTGTCAACAGTATGGATAGGATGTGGGAAGCATTCTATTTGATTATTGTGCAAGCTTGTCCAAGCTCTACCATCAACTAGCGCATAGTAATATAGTGCGATAACAAACTTGCTGTTCTAACTCGGTGCACAAATGTTCACTGGGGCAAGTTTAAGAGCATTTCCATTAAATCCCTGCAGAACGACTGCCTAGACATGATATCGAAATCCGTAATTGGAAAGCACCAAATCCACGTTCCTTTGGGTTTATGCAGCCAATACCATCTTGCCGACATCTTGGAGATTTTTCCCTGGAGGAGATTTGCTTCCATGGTCCATCCAGATTTTTTCCCCTTCACCACATTTCTGCTGTCGTCCTTTTAATTTTAAATATTTGACCAGTGTCATAAGTTATAAGACAGTTGCAGTGATCTTATCTTGGGAATGGTGATTTTGATGATGGCAAAAGGCTTAAAGACTGATGTATATATGTGGCAATATGGGCAGAGATAATGACGTCACAAACAGACCAAAGATCCCTTGAAGTATTTATTGTTTATCTTCAAAGGTCGGATCAAATATCAGAACACTACAGAGCCTGGAATCCCAATTTTTTTTTTTGTGTGTCTGTATGTGGCTTTTTGGTATTTTTATATAAATATGTTTTTCTGGGCAGACCTTTTTTTTTTTTTTTTTTTTTTTTAATACTGAATCGAGGCTCGTGAAATGACTTAGAGGGCAACAAAGTTATCTTTTTTATTACTTTTTATACTGGAGTCTTCTTCATTTATATCCAGCACAAGGTTGCGGAGTCGCATCATTGGCCGACGGCGTGGCTGTGCCACTGATGCAATGCCCTCTGCTGGTTAGGGCAGGAATGTTGAATTTGGCCATGGTGCCGGCGATAGCTCGCCTCCTGTGGGATGTTTAACGTCCATCTGAGGGACGTCCAGGCACACACATTGAGGGATCACCCTGAATGTGAAACACCAGGATGACAGTTTATAGCTGGGTTGGGATTCAAACCCAGGCTAGATAGCTTAGAGTCGAGTGTGCATACCTCCAGGCCATCCTGTAAGCCCTTACACTGGATTGAAGGATTTATAATCAGTACATGTGTGCCCCTGCATGAACCTTATCAATAATTGTCTTAGTTAAAGCAACATATTTTTTACACTAAATTAGGTTGAATAATTCAATGCAATCACCTGGGAATTGCGATTGTCAATACTTGCACAGCATATACATATATTATCGTATTTCTGTTAATATTCTGTCTCTGTCGTTTCCCCATGGTGTGAATTTGAGCTTGCATAAACAAAAGGTTAATGATCGCATTGTGAGGGCTATATGGCCTGGTTAAACCATTGATTAAATCACACTGAAAATGTCATTCGAATCGTCGGGGCTGTGGCACATATTTCCCTCGGGAAAGTGATTTGGCTCTTTGGGAACAATCCAAGGCCCCTGTTTGTGACAATACTCTGTGACGCTTCTGAGAAAGCATTGTTATCTCTCGCAAGCACTCGGCTCTGTCTGTCCGTCCATCCGTCACGCTGTCTCCTCCTACACGGTTGACTAGAAATTCACCAAATTTGGTAGTTATGATCACCACACCAAAAAATGGTCAAACACCAAAAAAAAAAAAAAAAAAAATTGTCAAAAGGTCAAACACCAAAATATTCAATTATGGCGACTTTTTTCTTTTTTTACATTTGTTAATGAAACTTTGTGTGTGCAATCACCATTGCGGGGTGAATGAAATTATACGTAACAATATTTGGGATTTTAACCCAGGTTCATGACACCATGTGGTGGGGTCTTGGGGTCACAGGTATCAAAATAGGAAAATAAAATTCAATCTAAATTTGATATTGGGTTATTCTTGATTGAACTTTTTGCCATCTTTCTATTTATTGCTTTAGGTGGGAAGCGTGGGGTGTTGCGATGGTGCGCCATCGACTTCGCTTTAGTTTGTATGCTCTGTTGAGCTAGATGAAATTTGTATGCTCTCACATGTGAAGTGTCTGATCCTCGGTTCGATTCCTGTTGAAGACGGACTTCAATAAAGTTGCCATCTGGTGCCGTGCGAGCAGGGAAGGCTGCAAGGGAAGCAGAGGAGGCTGGGGAGGATAGGGAGGTAGGGGAGGCAAGGGAAGCAGGGGAGGAAAAAGAGGGACTGGAGGCTGGGGAAGCCTGGGAGGCAGGGTAGCCTGGGGAGGCAAGGGAGGGAGGGGACTCAGAGGAGATTGGGGAAGCCTGGCAGGCAGGGGAGGCTGGGGCGGAAAGGGAGGCCTGGGAGGCAGGGGAGGCTGGGGCAAAAAGGGAGGCAAGGGAAGCAGGGGAGGAAAAAGTGGGAGGGGAGGCTGGGGAAGCCTGGGAGGCAGGGTAGGCTGGGGAGGCAAGGGAGGGAGGAGACTCAGAGGAGGTTGGGGAAGCCTGGCAGGCAGGGGAGGCCTGGGAGGCAGGGGAGGCTGGGGCAGAAAGGGGGGCTGGATAGGCAAGGGAAGCAGGGGAGGCAAGGGAAGCAGGGGAGTCAAGTCAAGCAGGGGAGGCAAGTGAAGCAGGGGAGGCAAGTGAAGCAGGGGAGGCCTGGGAGGCAGGGGAGGCTGGGGCAGAAAGGGGGGGCTGGGGAGGAAAGGGAAGCAGGGGAGGAAAGGGAAGCAGGGGAGTCAAATGAAGCAGGGGAGGCCTGGGAGGCAGGGGAGGCTGGGGCAGAAAGGGGGGGCTGGGGAGGAAAGGGAAGCAGGGGAGGAAAGGGAAGCAGGGGAGTCAAATGAAGCAGGGGAGGCAAGTGAAGCAGGGGAGGCAAGGGAAGCAGGGGCAGAAAATGAAGCAGGGGAGGCAAGGGAAGCAGAGAGGCAGGGGAGGCAGAATCTTTTGGATCTAACCCTTACCTAGCTAGTAGGCCTGTGAGCTTCAAAATGCATGATTAGATTGATGCGTCATGACAAAATTAAAGGGTTTTGTACAACGACCACGGTATCGCATCCTGAAGCATACATTAAATAAATAAACTGAGTAAGATTTAAGGATGCTATAAGTGTCCAGTGAATTAATTGAGTGATTTAAAATGCCTAGTTACTTGAGGCCAAGTGACGAATAATTTAAATTTATGTTCAACAAACATCAAACCTATTGAAATTTATTGACTCTCGGGTGCATAATACAGTCTATAGACACCCATTATGAACAATAAATACCACCAGCTTTTCTGAACATCTGATAATTCTACACACTGTTCATTTCCTGATGTAGTCACTCCAGAAACATGATTCCGCTAACGATCGTGATGAGATTATGAAAGTCCATGGTGATTGCCTGTCAGGGACATTGCTAATAAAGATAGGTGGCAATAGGTTTTTGATGAACGAAGCTATTTACAATAATTTCCTGCAATGGCTATATAATAATAAATAAATAACTATTCTTTTCACGCCGTGATTTGCATAGGGCTGCCGAAGCAATTTCATTAACTAAGGGATGGGTCGCCACTCGAGTAATCAGTAATCTGGTCCTCATTTTTCCGACCTCGGAAAGATTATAGGCTGAGTGAACCCATCTGGTGTTATTAGTCCCCTACCGGTGTACACCGGAGGGGACTATAGGTTTGCACTCCATCCCTCCGTCTGTCAGTCTGTCAGTCCGTCACGCAAAGAACAGTTTTCCGGACTTTTTTTTAAAACTCTTAATGCTAATGATTTCAAACTTGGTACATGGTTTCCTCATGATAAGTTACAGAGCAAGTTCGAACTTCACGACGTTTCGATCATTTTTGACAAAGTTATGGCACTTTGAACTTTGGTAATTTCCCCAACAGTTTTCCGGACGACAGACTGCCGGTAGCGGACATGTATTGCAGCGCAATACTCAGAATGCTTGTTTCAATGGCACGACAGGGGCTCAAACTCAAGACCCAAATATCTTAAGCCAGCTACATTAACTTTTAAGCCAACTCCAAGCTTGCCCTGCTGACATACAGGGTGATTTTTAGCCACGTCGCAGACGCTGCTCATAGAGTGCCCTCTGCTGTTGTTGTTGTTCTTCTTGTTCTTCTTCTTGTTCTTGCAGAGAAGACAAAACCTCAAAGCTCCACCCATTCTGGGAACCATAGCTCCACCCATTCTGGGAGAGGCTTCATATAAACAAATATCCACCATTTTATTAACTCGCATAGCTTTGAGGCCTGTTTTGTAGGCCCGTGGTGTCTTCCTCTCTCACACAGTTTTATTTCAAATCAAATTCGATATATCATTTCATTTTTCACAGTCGCTAACATAGTTTTAGACTCGGTTGAAAAAAAACGGGAAGAAAATCCGATGAAAGTTGCCCTTTATAGAACGAAATGAATTCTCAAAGGCCTGTAACTTCAAGTCCATTGAGATATATTTTTTTTAAATCGCGGCATGGTCAGTCATACACCGCCCGAAATAAGAGACGGGAAAATGCCGAGATATATATATTTTGTTTAAATCGCGGCATGGTCAGTCATACACCGCCCGAAATAACAGACGGGAAAATGCCGAGATATATTAAAAATTCGTCCATTTGATGACAATCGTCACGATGAAATATTTAATTTATACGTCGTCACAATAATGTGGAGAGAGGAGCATAGCTTCGTTCACGTGTCGCCACACACGGGAAATTGCCGAGATATATATATATTTTAAATCGCGGCATGGTCAGTCATACACCGCCTGAAATAACAGACGGGAAAATGCCGAGATATATTAAAAATTCGTCGCCACACACGGGAAATTGCCGAGATATATTTTCACTTTGCACAAAAATAACATCAAGTAATCGAATCAATAGGAATGTCCTGTGCCTATAACATCGACGTTATAGGCACAGCTGCATCTAGGCATTGTGTAACATCGACGTGGCTTTTGTTTTAATTAAAACTTTTTGTACTTGTTATTTTATTCGAGGAACCTTAAATAAATCCCATACACTAAAACCTATATCAGTTAGGAACCTAATCTTTTGCAAAAATGTAGCCTAATGTTGCAGAAAGATGTGACATGAACAGTGAGTTCGTTGTGCTAAATGTCTCGGAGATTTCTTGGGGCTTGCTTCCATTCTTTCCTGCACGTCATCCACGTTCTCTGGTTTCTTCATCCACACTTGGCTGGCACATATGTGCTTTTTATCTTTCACGCAGCCTGTTTCTGTGAACTGCTTCACCAGTTTCCATGTCACTGATTTTGAATGTTTCGTGGACCACCAAAGTGACTTTTAAATGTAATTTGACATTCCCTATAAAGGAGGCATTCTTGGTTGATGGTTTGATGAGAAACACGCGTTCTTCCACGGTGAGCGCCAGGGCGTGACTGAGTGAAAACCGTTAAACATCCCTGCGGGGTCACATGATAAACCACGTGACACCTGATAACTCTCAGGATCATGTCACGTGTTTCTGTAGCATTAGGCTACATTTACGCAAAATATTAGCTTACTAACACATTTAGTTTTCAGTGTATGAGAATTAGTTCGGGTTCTCGAATAAAAAAAATCACCCTGTACATGTCGAAATTAACAAGCATTCTGAGTATTGCGCTGCAATCCATGTCCCCTCCCGGCAGTCTGTCGTCCGGAAAACTGTTGGGGAAATTACCAAGGGTTATTTACCCACAGGTTCTGAATCGTTCCCAATCGCTAATTACCTCAGGACGGGCTCAGCTGTGATTCGCACTCGGGACTTCGATTTATACACCTTGCAGACAGGTCAGCAGAAGCACGAGAAAATACGTTGTTGATAAAGAACCTTTCGAGTCGCTAAATATAAGTAATTTATTATATTTCCCGGTTCACGATCAATGATCGATGTGTATATATATGTTGTTCGGCTTGGCTCCGCCCCTCCGGAAAGTGCGCGCTGTGTCACACTTTTGACGTTCGCGAGACGAGGCTGAGGGCACGCGGTGCGGCTTGAGGAGAACTCTCGCATAAACAAGAGATATCCATTTAAAAAAAAAAAAAATTTCGTTTAATTAACGATATCTGCCTAACCACGTGCCCTATCGCAAATTCCAAAAGGACATTTTAGTAGACTGACATGCAGAACAGATCTGTGAAGTTTCCCCTCGATTGGATCAAAAATGAGGGAGGAGCTCGGTTTTAAAGGTTCATGCTTATAAACATCATAACTCTGAAACCATGTGACACATGACGTCATACTTGCTGAATTTTTTGTTCGTCATGGGTATGCGATTCTGCCTGCAAAGTTTGGCCTCGATCTGTTCAGCCGTTGCAGAGAAAAAGGGGTTTTCGTGTTTTCACGACAAACAATATGGCGACCGAACCACGTGACCTGTGACGTCATAATTACCATGACAATATTCCACAGACCGAGTCCCTGCTATGGTGAAAATTTGATCTCAATCGGTCCAATTATTGCAGAGAAAATGGTTTTTAAAGGAAATTAATACTTAAAATGGCACTGAGTTAAGGATCATCAGAATTATCAGAATTCCCAAAGTTCAAAGTGCCATAACTTTGTCAAAAATGATCGAAACGTCGTGAAGTTCGTCTTGATCTGTAACTTATCATGAGGAAACCATGTACCGAGTTTGAAATCATTAGCATTAAGAGTTTAGAAAAGAAAGTCCGGCAAACTGTTCTTTGCGTGACGGACTGACGGATGGACAGACAGACTGACAGACTGACGGACTGACAGACTGACGGACCGACGGACTGACGGACTGACGGACGGACTGACGGACTGACTGACGGACTGACGGACTGACGGACGGGCTGACGGACTGACTGACGGACTGACGGACTGACAGACGGAGGGACGGCGTGCAAACCTATAGTCCCCTCCGTTGTACACCGGTAGGGGACTATCAAGCATTCTGAGTATTGCGCTGCAATACATGTCCCCTACCGACAGTCTGTCGTTCAGAAAACTGTTGAGGAAATTAGCAAAGTTCAAAGTGCCATCATTTTGTCAAAAATGATCGAAACGTCGTGAAGTTCGAACTTGTTCTGTAACTTATCATGAGGAAACCATGTACCAAGTTTGAAATCATTAGCATTGAGAGTTCAGAAAAAAAAGTCCGGAAAACTGTTCTTTGAGTGACGGACGGACTGACAGACGGACAGACGGACAGACTGACAGACGGAGGGATGGAGTGCAAACCTATAGTCCCCTTCGGTGTACACCGGTAGGGGACTAATAATCATACATGGGAACCATCGCCGGATTTATTGTGGTGGATGCCCCAGGGCATACGTGGGTGGTGGTGGTGGCCCTTTCTGCCACCAACGATGAAGTAGAACAGTGGTTTTCAACATTTTCACTGATGCCACCCAAAACTATTTTTAATAATTCAGTGGCATGCCTATTCAATTTTCTATTTATATAGTTACCTGAAGAACATTGCAGACTCCATGAGTTAAATTGTTGGATAAAATACATAACTTCAGCAGTGTTTTTGCAGACTTTTATTACCAACAATGGATTCCAGACACAACTGAAGATTGTCAAAGCATGCGAATAGCCTGTCAAAAAGATATTGTGTTACTGTTACAACTTCCAAGCTACATTTGACTTAATTCAAGTAATGGACCGACAAGTAACGAAATGAGAAGCATTGCTTTATATATTCCTGGAACCGGATTCCGCCAACACAAAGTAAACAAGTACAAAAAGTTTTAATTAAAACAAAAGCCGCGTCGATGTTACACAATGCCTATAGGCAGCTGTGCGTATAACGTCGATGTTATAGGCACAGGACATTCCTATTGATTCGATTACTTGATGTTATTTTTGTGCAAAGTGAAAATATATCTCGGCAATTTCCCGTGTGTGGCGACGAATTTTTAATATATCTCGGCATTTTCCCGTCTGTTATTTCAGGCGGTGTATGACTGACCATGCCGCAATTTAAAATATATATATCTCGGCGATTTCCCGTGTGTGGCGACACGTGAACGAAGCTATGCTCCTCTCTCCACATTATTGTGACGACGTATAAATTAAATATTTCTTCGTGACGATTGTCATCAAATGGACGAATTTTTAATATATCTCGGCATTTTCCCGTCTGTTATTTCAGGCGGTGTATGACTGACCATGCCGCGATTTAAAAAAAATATATGTATCTCGGCATTTTCCCGTCTGTTATTTCGGGCGGTGTATGACTGAGCATGCCGCGATTTAAACAAAATATATATATCTCGGAATTCCCGTCTGTTATTTCGGGCGGTGTATGACTGAGCATGCCGCGATTTAAACAAAATATATATATATCTCGGCATTTTCCCGTCTGTTATTTTGGGCGGTGTATGACTGACCATGCCGCGATTTAAAAAAAATATATCTCAATGGACTTGAAGTTACAGGCCTTTGAGAATTCATTTCGTTCTATAAAGGGCAACTTTCATCGGATTTTCTTCCCCTTTTTTTTCAACCGAGTCTAAAACTATGTTAGCGACTGTGAAAAATGAAATGATATATCGAATTTGATTTGAAATAAAACTGTGTGAGAGAGGAAGACACCACGGGCCTACAAAACAGGCCTCAAAGCTATGCGAGTTAATAAAATGGTGGATATTTGTTTATATGAAGCCTCTCCCAGAATGGGTGGAGCTATGGTTCCCAGAATGGGTGGAGCTTTGAGGTTTTGTCTTCTCTGCAAGAACAAGAAGAAGAACAAGAAGAAGAAGAAGAACAACAACAACAGCAGAGGGCACTCTATGACCAGCGTCTGCGACGCGGCTAAAAATCCTTCGAACAAGTGCATGCGGACTATATTAACAAAGCATTTCCTAACTAGACGGCTAGACTTGTCAAATAGCCATTGAATGCCAAATTTCGGTAGCAAATTTGCTGCATCTATATACAGACTTGGCATTTAATATGGAATATTTTTTTTGTGGGGGTGAACTTTCTTTTCAAGATGTCTTAGAACCAAAAGTTCATTGGAATTATGTTGAAATTATTTTAGATTTTGTTAATGTGACCTTTAAAAGAAACAAAAACCACATTTGACATTTCGAAACAAATAAATTGATCCTTGAAAGTGATGTAAACTGATATCGAACTCAATTCATGGACAGTACCGTGTTAAACTTCTGTACGTTTTCCAGAAGTATCTCTTTATTTTGCACATTAGCCAAATTTTTTTTAACAAAAACAAAAGTTAAATTACGACTGGGATTACGGACAGTAAAATTACAGTTCAGTACTTCGTGTAACCCCCACGAGCATTCAGGAGAGCACGTACACGTTGAGGCATGCTGTTCACGAGATTTGCCAAGGTTTGGACAGGAATTGCTTGCCATGCACTGACAATAGCCTGCTGCAATTCACGCACAGAGGTCGGCTGCTGGTCCAAGTGGTCGATTTGACGCGTTCATTTTGCCCACAAGTTCTCTATTGGATTCATATCCTGGGACATGGCAGGCCGCTCCATATGCTCTACACCACGGTCAGAAAGAAAGTGTTGGATCATGCGAGCATGATGAGGCCGTGCATTGTCATCTTGGAAGACAAAGTTTCCTCAAAAGGCGGCACGAGCAAATGGAAACAATGTTTCTTCCAGAATGGCCCTGTACTTGAACTGGTTCAGGTTTCCATTCAGAACAACCAGGTCAGTTTTGCCCTCTGCATGAAAAGCAGCCCAAACGGTCACCTCACCACCTCCAGCTTGGACTCTTGGCACTATACAATCTTTGTTGTAGGCTTCATGAACTTGTCTGCGCACTCGGACGTGGCCATCTTGACGATAGACCAGAAATCTAGACTCGTCACTGAAGATCACGTGATTCCAAAGTCCTGGCTGCCATTGACGGTGCTCTCTGGCCCACTGCAATCGGCACTGGCCGTGTTGTCTGGTCAGGCGTGGCTTTCTCAGGGGACGCCTGGCACGATAGCCTGCTTGAACCAGTCATTGGTTGACTAGCCTTCTGGATACAGGCACATTTGTCAGTTGCTGCCACTCAGCCCTAAGCCGATTAGCTGACTTGGTACGGCCATTGTGGACTAACCGGTGCAGCTGGCGATCATCCCTCCTTGTGGTTCTGCGGGGACGTCCTGGCCTCGGTATTGGAGTAGGGACACCCCTCTGAGCATTTCGTTTCAGGATCTTTGACACCTGACCTTGAGTGATGCCATACTGCCGAGCAATAGCACGCTGTTTCATGCCATAATTTCGTAAAGCCACCACTCCATGACAAACAGCATTGTTGAGTTGACGGACCATCTCCAGAGGAAGCGGCAATAACTTTTGGAGACGTGCAGCAGTTGTTTTCCATTAATACAGAACTCAACAACCCTTGTATACCCGACTGTGAAGCCAATCATCAAATGCACCTGTCCGTACATTTTGCCACGCCACCTGTGATATAATCCTGTTGTTTACTTCTTGCTGCGACAGACAATCAGTGACATAGTTCTTTTAACAAATGAATCACCAAAGTGTAAAAGAAACACACCAGATTGATATACTGAATTAAGAAAGTAAACCCAAGTCAAGAAAAAAATATATATTCCATATTAAATGCCAAGTCTGTACATAAAGTAGTAAAGTATGTTTGTTTATCCTCTTATAACTCGAGAACTACTCATCGCAGAGCAAAACCAAAGGCAAATTCGGAATCAGCACGTCTCAGAGAAACTACATGAAACTACATGTAAAGTATGTTTGTTTATCCTCTTATAACTCGAGAACTACTCATCACAGAGCAAAACCAAAGGCAAATTCGGAATCAGTACGTCTCAGAGAAACTACAGCACACCTTAAATGTTTAAAAAAAACTTCGGGTTTTAAAATTATGACGTCATCAGCATATTTCGTAACGTTAATTTTTCAACTTCATCCAATTTACATGGGATCAATGGCATGTGACAGAGAGTGAAAAATACATGCTACATTTATTTGACGACAATGACTTCCGACTTCCGGGTTCGGAATTATGACGTCATAAAGGCGTAACGTTAATTATTCAACTTCATCCGATTGACATCGGACCAATGCCATTTGACATGGAATAAAAAATAAATGCTACATTCAATTGATGACAATGACTTCCGACTTCCACGCAGTTTCTGATCGATTTTTCTGATTCTCGATTCTCTGATTTTACATGCTGCAGTTTCTCAATGAAATTTCACTTCATGATTTTCTATTGTCTGCTTTTTCATGAGGATTTTCGATTTTCTGCTTTTAGATGACCCAGGCCTAATTCCATACAGTTTCTGATCCAAATCTCCGAAATGCCCCGAAAAAGGAAGAGCTGCATTGGTCCGAAGACAGCTTCAGCTAAGCGAAAACAGACTGAGAGACAACAGGAGATCTAAGAGGAGCAATCAACCAGGCTCAATGAACAGGCTCATCGTCAACAACAACAGCGAGTAAATGAGACACAAGATGAGCGATCAACCAGGCTTAATGAACAGGCTCATCGGCAACAACAGCAAGTAAATGAGACACAAGATGAGTGATCGACCAGGCTTAATGAACAGGCTCATCGGAAACAACAACAGCGAGTAAATGAGACACAAGATGAGCGATCGACCAGGCTTAATGAAAAGGCACATCGGCAACAATAACTGCGAGTAAATGAGACTGAGGAAGAGTGTGATGCAAGACACGAGGCAAACCGTCACCGCACTGCAGAAGCACGCGCTCGGGCCCGGACACCAAATAACAAAAGGGAGGCATTCACGTATGACCCGGCTGACCCAACAACTCAGGCAGACATCGGCCGAATGGACCAAGTCTGCACTCACTGCTCTGCTTACAAGTTCGAAGGAGAGACCAAAGGTGTGTGCTGCAAGAATTGGAAAGTCGTCCTTGAGCCTTTCCCTGCCCTTCCTCCCTTCCTGAAGGAACTTCTCTCTGGCGAAGGTCTCCTCAGCAAGCACTTCCTTGACAACATTCAAACTTATAATGGCAGTTTTGTGATGATGAGCTTCGGGCATAAGGAAGCTGAAGTACAGGGCTGGAACCCGAGCTTCCGTATCCAAGGTCAAGTGTTCCACCGCATTGGCAGCTTGCTCCCGCCTGAAGAAGGTCAGCCAAAGTTCTTACAGTTCTATTTCCTCGACTCGCATGCCAAAGAGCTGACTGCCAGGAACCACAGCGGCCTCAAACCACACATCATTGAAATGCTCACAAAGTGGTTCCACGAGAATAACCATCTGGTCCGTGAGCTGAAGACTGCAAGAGATATGCTTGCAGAAGGAGATAACTCGGAAGAGCGCCAGATAATCATCCGCGAAAACAAGCGACCACGTGGTGAGCATGCACGCCGCTACAACGCCCAGTCTGCACCAGAAGTCGCCATCTTAATGGACAATGAGCCAACAGAACCCAGAAATATTGTCCTTAAACTTCGTGATGGGGCACTCAAAAGGATAAGTGAGCTGCATGCATCTTATGATGCACTACAGTACCCCATAGTGTTCCCATATGGAACGGATGGCTACACTATCCACCTGGTGGCCAGGACTGCTACTGGAAAAGATGGACAAAAACTCACACAGCTGCAGTACTACAGCTACCACATCATGGTGAGAGAGGGAAATCACATACTGCAGATGCGACGACTCTTTCAGCAGTTTCTGGTAGATGTATATTCTAAAATCGAGGCAGAGCGACTGGGCTTTATCCGCCGGGAGCAAAAGACCTTACTCGCTGATAACTACGGCAACCTCTGTGACAGTCTCATGGCCAGCGATGGTGACCCTCGGAATGTTGTGCAAAGGGTGGTCCTCCAGCGACGTACACAGGTGGGCCGAGGTGGATGCACGAGAGGCAGAGTGATGCCATGGCCTATGTGCGTTGCATAGGGAGGCCGGACTTCTTTATAACAATGACAACAAATCCCAAATGGGTCGAGGTCCAGCAAACCCTCTTGCCAGGACAAGAAGCTCATGATCGGCCAG
Source organism: Myxine glutinosa (assembly GCF_964187855.1). NCBI lineage: Eukaryota > Metazoa > Chordata > Myxini > Myxiniformes > Myxinidae > Myxine > Myxine glutinosa. The sequence continues at coordinate 115,183,520 of NC_136270.1, forward strand.
ACATCATTGCCCGGGTCTTTCGACAAAAGCACAAGAAGCTCATGGAGCTACTAAAGAAGAGAGCTTTTGGGACGATGAGAGCCTTCCTGTACACCATTGAGTACCAGAAGCGTGGTCTTCCTCATGCCCACATCCTCATATAGGTCGCTCCAGAGGACAAAGTCAAGCCCGAAAAAATTGATATGGTCATCAGTGCTGAGATTCCCGACAAGGAACAAGATCCTGAGCTGCACATGATGGTTATGGCACATATGATCCATGGTCCATGCGGAAACCTCAACCAGAACAGCCCTTGCATGAAGGACCAGAAGTGTTCAAAAGATTTCCCAAAGCCATTCCTCCAGAGCACTGAGCAAGGAAATGACAGCTACCCCAAATACCGACGTCTGAAGCCAGAAGATGGTGGTTACACTGGGGAGATCAAGATGCGCCAGCAGGGAAAACGGGTGGTGCAGGTAGTCACCAATCAGTGGGTGGTACCCTACAACCCGTTCCTCCTCCGCCAATTCAACTGCCACATCAACGTTGAGATATGCTCCAGCATCAAGAGCATCAAGTATATCACAAAGTATGTCACCAAGGGGACCGATCAGGCAGTGTTTGAACTGCAGCGAGCCAATGAGGAGGCTGGAAATCGTCAAGTGGATGAGGTAGCTAAGTTCCAGAATGCACGTTACGTTGGGAGCAGCGAGGCAGTCTGGAGGATCCTAGAGCACGAACTTCCGAGCATTTCCATCCAGTCATTGGCCTAGCTGTCCACCTCGAGAATGGCCAGCGAGTCTACTTCAATATGGTGCCATACAGACGACAGAGCGACCACCACCAGCCACTACGCTGACTGCCTTCTTCGACCTCTGCAATCATGACGATTTTGCCAAGACGCTCAAATACCACGAGGTGCCCGAGTACTACACGTGGGACAAGATGCACAAGAAGTGGACCCACTGCAAGCGGGGAGAAGTGGTGGTCGAAGGACCACATGCAATACGGAAGACTCCGGCAATTGGCCGCATCTACAGCATCAGTCCGAGACAGGGAGACTGTTACTACGTTCGACTTCTTCTGACTGAAGTATGTGGCCCATCCTCTTTCGCTGTGCTACGGACAGTGGATGGTCAAGAGTTGTCCTTACGTGAAGCCTGTCTCACATTGGGACTCCTGGAAAACGACCAGCACCACCTTGCTATGGATGAGGCAAGCATCAGCCAGTCTGCACCAAACCTCCGGAGTCTCAAAGCAGTCATCCTTACCGCATGTTTTCCTAGCAATCCACGCACGCTATGGGATAAGTTCCGTGAAATCCTTTCTGAAGACTACCTATTTCAGCACCGTCGCAATGTTGACAATCCCGCTGCTGACTACAACGAGCACATCTACAACCTCGCGCTTTGCTCTCTCGAAGACAAGGTGATCATAATGGGCGGTCATCATCTCAGTTTGTATGACCTACCTACCCCAGAGAGGGGCACAGAATATAGGCTTGAGAGAGAATACTTCAGGGAAGTCGACTACAACCAAGAGCAGTTGGCTGTCCAAGCTGATGATCTCCAACAGAAAATGACAGATGACCAGCGTCAGGTCTACAATGCAGTCCTTGAACTGGTGCAGCAAGGTAACATCAACAATGGCAACAAGAGCAGCAACATCATCTTTCTAGATGCACCAGGAGGCACAGGAAAGAGCTTCGTCATCAACACGATTCTGAAGAAAATTCGCTCACGAGGCAAGATTGCTCTTGCTACTGCGTCCAGTGGAATTGCCGCAACACTGCTCCAGGGAGGACGAACGCTGCACAGCACCTTCAGGATCCCACTCGACATGCACTTCAAACAGCAGCCAACATGCAGCATCAAGCGTGGAACAGCATTGGCCAAGGTCATTAAGGATGCTGCTGTCATCATTGTGGATGAGGCCCCGATGACTCACAAGTCAGCCTATGAAGCTGAAGACCGCACACTACAGGACATCACAGGAGTAAAGAAACCTATGGGAGGAATTCCCACACTGCTCTGCAGAGACTTCCGACAGATCCTCCCAGTGGTCAAGAGTGGTATCAGATCCAACATTGTCAACGCCAGCCTGAAGACGTCCCACCTGTGGCGCCATGTGACTGTCAAGCACCTGACCACCAACATGCGAGCTCACCTGTCTGGCGATGAAGGGGCCACTGACTTTTCTAAGCTGCTCCTGGACTGATACCATTTTCGGCCGAACCAGACACGATCGAGATTCCTCCTGAAATAGGCAAGGTCGTCTCCACAATGGAGGAGCTGAAGGCTGAAGTCCACCCTTGCTTGACCACAAATGGAGTCCGGTCCGAATGGCTGGCTGAGCATGCAATTCTTTCTCCGCTGAACACCAATGTCAACCAGCTCAACAACTGGCTCATGGGAGAGTTTCCCGGAGATGAGAGTATCTACAAGTCTGTGGATAGTGCCGTCTGTGACGAGGAGGCAGTCACTTACCCTGTTGAGCTTCTCAATTCTCTCGAGCTGTCAGGAATGCCACCACACATCCTCAAGTTGAAACTCGGTGTGCCCATCATGATCCTGCGAAACATGGAACCACCCAAGACCACCAATGGTACACGCTGCATCATAACTCGCCTACATGCCAATGTCATCGAGGTCACCATCTCCTGTGGACCATACAAAGGAGAAGTCGTCCTTCTGCCGAGGATCCCGCTCATTCCTTCAGACTCTGAGCTGCCGTTCCAGTTTCGGAGACTCCAGTTTCCCTGCAAGCCATGCTTCGCGATGACCATCAACAAGGCACAAGGTCAGACGTACAAGACAATAGGGGTCGACCTCTCTGTCCCCTGCTTCTCACCCGGTCAGCTGTATGTGGCTGCCTCTCGGACCGGCAGTGCAGTAAAACTCACCATCCTGGCACCCAACAATCAGACACGCAATGTGGTTTACCCCGAGGCACTCTAGGGCACAGATGACGAACGCTGTAAGTTGTGACTATATTTTTTGTATAAGGCACATATTGGACTAGATGCTCTTTCATAGTTTGTAAAAAACGTTATTTTGGAAAAACTTTTTAATCAAAACAGGCGAATCTCCAGAATCGGTGCTTCTAGGCCGACTATCTTCCCATCCAGTCGAAAGAGAATAATGCTGTTTAGTGTTTATATTTTATATAAATTATAGAATATATTTTATAGTGGGGCGGCTTAGCCCAAATATTCAAAAGAATTGTGCATTTTGTGAAACAAGCACCAAATTTGGCACAAATGTACATTAATATGTTGCGAACATTTTCAGATATTGGGCCACTTGAAATTCCGTAATTTTTTTTTTCAAATTTTTTCAAATTTCGTAATTTCAAATTTTTCGGGTGACACCGTCACAATTTCGGTCTTCGAGGCCGGCCGATAGGCAAAGTGTGACCGGAAGGGACGAGGTTCTCCTGACCACGTGGCCCTCGATCTGGGAAGCGAGAGGCGTTCCATTAGTGGACGCGCCCCTCACGCCCGACTTCTGGGCGGCCCCGGCAGGCCGTTTGTTTTGACGTTCCGTGACAGGCCCCGCACCCCCACCTCCGGGCCGACCGGAAGCTTGTGCTGAGTACATCATACCTGAACAACTCAGTGAGGCAGAACACAGCAGTGCACACCAGGGTGACCCCTTCAGTGCATAAACCAATTAACCTGTCCACTGCAGGGCATATAGAAATGAAGTTATTTTCTGCATATAATAATAATATAAGTTCAGTTCTATATAACAATTTCTGTTATCACCACTACCACTACAACTACCACTACTACAAGCTTTGTCTGGAATTTTGTGGACTAACAGACAAACAGACATACAGACAAGCTGGGATCAAAACATTACCTCCTTCCACCATTGAGTGTAGAGGTAAACATCATGGAAATTATATCATGCCCTAGATTTAATTCATGCTTACCCGTGTATTTGCTTCACTGGTTCACAAGGTCTTTTGCATACATGTAATTCAGACTCTCGTCTTCATTGCTGACCACACAATGTTCGCAACATATTAATGTACATTTGTGCCAAATTTGGTGCTTGTATCACAAAATGCACAATTCTTTTGAATATATGGGCTAAGCCACCCCACTATATCGGCCGACCTCGAAGACCGAAATTGTGACGGTGTCACCCGAAAAATTTGAAATTTGAAAAAATTTGAAAAAAAAAATTACGGAATTTCAAGTGGCCCAATATCTGAAAATGTTCGCAACATATTAATGTACATTTGTGCCAAATTTGGTGCTTGTATCACAAAATGCACAACAGGTTTGCTATGCTGCTACACTATTATACAAAATGTATGTACAAAAGTTTTTTTAATGTTTTAGGTCTGTTTGGCTGAAAATTTTCTGATATCAATACCCCAAATCTTAGGCATTGTCGGATATAGTCAGAGCATTCACCTTTGATTAATGAATTTTAAGAATCCTTTCAATTTGCACCCGTCGTAGACGGGTATCCTTGCTAGTTAGTTAATATAGGGTTAATCTGTGTTAGTTTGTGTGTTTGTACAGATGTCTGTCCGCCTTCATAAGGGTAGGTTTTAAAGGCCAATCTTTTAACACGAATGTACGTTCACTACGGTCTATTTTTGAGGATAAAACAAACTCCAAAAAACATTTTCCATAAAAGAGTAATTATGTCTCTTCTATTGGAAATGTAGATGGTGGCTTGCAAACCGAGCCACAAGGGTGGTGTACAGAAGCGTTTTTTTAATAACAATAAATGCAAGGTACAGGGAGGTGAAATTCGCTGCACGTGATGTGCAATACGCACAGAGTATAACGAGGGTTCATTTACTCTAATAAATAAAGAAGATATATCCACACCTGACACACTAGGCCGAGGCTTCAGACTTTGGCACGCTCACGAGGCTGCACCCTCAAATAAACTGTTCCAACCTGTCATTTTTGACGGGCGTTTTACTAGTAAGCAATCATTCACAACAGCAATCAAACACTTATATGTAATGTTGCACGATCTGATAGTGATATTGACACATGTAGGAGATAGAGAGACTGATAAAACATGGAATGACACATATAGGCAGACGAAGCATGACAATAATCCTGGATGAGTCCTTGGGTGGTGGAGGCCCCGGGGCACGTGTTGGGTGGCGGAGGCAATGCATAAATCCGGCCCTGACTGGAAGCATCTGACAACTTCCACTTTATATTCGACAAGTGTATCCAAAGCTGGAGAGTAGCCTACCGAGAAAATGTACCTTAAAAAAAACATTTTCAAGTTAGATGTTTGTCGCAGAGTTACAGATTTTTAAAATCACTCTTGAGAACAATATTTAGACTCTTTATTCAGATCAGCCAACATTTTTGTTGAAAAAAAGATTATTTTTTTTTGTGAGCAGTGCTACTGAATATGATTACCCATTTTGGACCACAGTCCCTGCATCCCTTTTGTACTTGACATTTTAGAGACCAGACCTTTGATGGTCATTGGCATGTCAAACGTTTTTCTCCTCTTCCCTTTCTAAGGAGCGGAGGAGCTCAGGTTACAAACAACCTAGCCGAACCTAGCTTGCCTGGCAAAGTACCATCTTGATTAGCTTGGGACACGCAGGTCATCAATCAGCAGCGCTGCTCTGGCTGACCTGCTGGACTGCCTATCCTAGGCTAGTATCATAATCCTGTGTGCGCGTACACACACACACACACACACACACACACACACACACACATCTCGTTTTTTCATTTCTGTTCCTCACAATTCTATCCCTCTCTTTCATTCACAGACACACACACACACACAAACACACACACACTTAATTAATTGTACAGTATCGGTTGTTCCTAAACTTAAATAATTTAAAGGATTGTTGTAAATGATGTTAATTTCACAACATCCCATATTCAACTTTATTTAAATTGTAAACCTCAAACATAGTTTCTCCACCTGAAGCAAGAACCTTAACCCGTAAGCTATTGACTAGTTTCCCGACTGCATGGATCATCAGCTGGGCACCGTTCTTCCTCGAGGTTTCAATCCTTTCAGGAAATGACATCAACAACATCAACAACAACATTACAACATCCCATCACTGACACACACACACACACACACACACACACACACACACACACACACACACACACACACACACACACACACACATGCACACGCACACGCACACACACACACACAAAGAAAGAAGGAATAATTGGAAATCTAGAAAGTGGGCTTGGGGAGGGGAAGGGAGTTAACTGTCTTCAAGAGAGCTACTTACCACCATCTCAGATTACCCCAATCCAAAACCATGATATTTTTTATCCCCTTTAACTCTCTTGGACATTGTGGAACACAAATCACATTTTGGCACTTTCAAAACCCTCCATGTAGCAGTACTTGGATGAAATATCACGGCATTTTAAATCCTCACGACCAATCAAATCTCCTGCTTGCAGACCCTTTTTTTTTGTATACAAGATCGAGGCTCGTGTAAGAGCTTTAATCACAAAAAAAAACTCTATAACGGACACACAAAACATACAATAAAGGGAGCGGGAGACAAGATGGGGAGAGAGAGAGGGAAGCACACAAGTACAACAGCAGAGAACAGGGAAATCGGGAGATCTGTGGGAGGGAGGGGGCTTGGGGGGCGGAGGGATGGCAAGGGGGAGGGGTGGGAGAGGTATAAAACTTATGGACACTGCTAGGACTTCCAGTAAAGAAGTCGGTATTTCAAAAAAAGTGCATCTGGGGTGAATTAGCGAGGGTAGAAAAGAACAAGGTTTTGGATGGGGGAAGATAAGAGATGGTGGTGAACAGCTGTTTTAAAGACCTGGAGGGAGGAGTGGGATTGAAGAGAGTGAGGGAGTTTGTTCCAGAGGCGGGAGAAAAGAGGAATGATGGAGTGAAGGTGAGCAGAGAGTCTTGATTTTGGCAGTTTCACCAGAAGAGGGTTGCTGGCAGATCTTGTGCGACCTGGAGGAATATTGGGGAGACAGAGCACAGATAGAGCTGGGGGAGCAAGGCCGGAGAGGAGTCGGTAGAAGACAGAAAGACCACCAACCTGCCTTGTTTATCTGTGAACAGGATATCTCAAAAAGTTATGGACGGATTCGGCCGAAACTTGATGGACAGGTTAGGTGTGACAAGGAAGAATTGATTCGATTTTGGTGATGATCCGAATATGGTTCTGGATACCAGATTTAAAAAATATATTAAGTGATGCTTCATCATTGAGTGTTCCGCCCAAAAATGATATATGGTATGATATTTCAAAAAGTTGTGGACGACTTATAACAAAAGTTGGTGCATGAATTGGTTCGGCGAGAAGAACAAGCCGATTAGATTTTGGTTCAGGTCCGAATCCAGATCCGGCCTATCAGTGGGTACAAAACCTAAATGGTTCAGAACCTGAAGGAGATACGCGCTCTCTACCGAGTGCCGGTCTAGTTCATCCTGCAGTGCCACACCACAGTTGTGATGCTTATGGAACTTCTCAACCTCAAATTGGTCTTTCCTGAACTCGAATGAAATAGTGAACTCATGAAGGTGTCAGGAAACAACATTTGAACTACATTTTTAATTCCCTACAGTGTTTATCAATGCACAAAGCACACAGAAATGACACATTTGATCCAAAAAAAAGGCATGCGTGGGGAATTGATTTAATGCAAAAATAAAACCAGAGCCTTGATCATCCTTTAGCGACCTTAACATCAGCAAACAAGCAGTGTAGAAAAAGCAACATCATAATCTGATGTGGGGACACAACAGGTGTTGGCAGCTTGTGAAGTCCAATAATGAGGACGTTATGACATGCTGTATACACCAAAAAGTAAAGCTTATTTAGTGATAAGCTTATTAAACCTCTGCCTGAGTTGTCACGAAGAAATTCTGCCTTTGATGTCTCAAATTCTGCCGTCTCTAAGGTAAAGTTTAAAGTTGAACTTATCAGAAAACACGACATCTGCGATTTTATCTCTCGAAACCTGCAGCCACCCACGTTACAGGATAAACGAAGACCAATGATGTTTGTTTTACTCTGGCTGAGGGTTATTGAGGACCTTGCACATATGAGGAGCATTCAAAGCGTAGGGATTGTAAGGAACATCCTATAGTTCAATTGAACCCTAGAGTTCAATTGTGCAATTGAAACTTTCAATGAACAATATAGTTCAATTGAAACTCAAGTTTTTTTTCCAATATATTATAATAATTAATAAACAGAGAAAATATTTTCTCATTCATGATATATACTTGTGTGTTGAAAATTTAAAAAAATCCCTTTTTTTGGACTTTGGTGGGTTCATTCTGAATGAGAGTATTCTGAGCACATTGTGAACACTTTATAATAATGGCTTCTTTTTAGCTCACCTGGAACGAAGTTCTTCTTCTCCGAAACCGCTGATCGGCTTGCCACCAAATTTGGCACAAATGATATTGTTATGTTGTGACTAAAGTGTGTTCACGGCATTAAAAACTAGAACAATGTGACTGTTGCCAATATGACTCCACATCAAGTCCCACAACGGGTAGGGGATGCCATCACTCTGCATATGTATGGGTAGGAGATCACGTTTGTGAAGTTTAGTGTTGATCGGATAAGGTTCGTTTTTCTATCCAATATGGCTGCCAAACCACGTGACTGATGACATCATTCTCAAACGATATGCAACAGTGCTGTTAGATGATATTTTAAATATTTCGCATCGATAGGGTGAGCGGTTTCAGAGATATAATTATTTAATATTTTCCTTCAATCCAATATGGCTGCCAAACCATGTGACCTATGATGTCATAATTTAATATTTAAATACAAATGGGTCATAGATCATGTGCATGCAATTTCAGATTTTTAGGATAAGGAATTCGATTAAAACATTTTTGGCTTGTATACCACTTCACCTATGATGTCATCATTATCATGCATTTGTTACCCATTGGGAGTACTTGACAAAGTACCAAGTTTCAAATTTTTCCATTCAGCGGTTTCCGAGAATTTTTTTTTTAATTATTTGCTTTTAATCCAAGATGGCTGCCATACCACGTCACCTATGACATCACATTTATCATAAAAACATTCTGCATGGGTGTAACTCCTACCCTGAAAGTTTCGTCTCAATCAGACATATGGTTGCTGAGAAAACGAGGTTTAGCCGGTACGTAGGGATGGACGGAGGTTCAACCTGAAAATATAATGCCTCCGGCGACTTTGTCGGTGGAGGCATAAAAATCGGGGTCTAAGGGGGTCTACCGGGGGTCAAAGTGGATCCAGGTTTGAACCCCCAACACAGAAAGTTGCTTTTTCCACTGAAACTGCACACACTATTTCGATGAAACTTCACCACAACTTTCACCACCCGTGATGTACCAAAGTTTGTTCACGGCATTAAAAAAAAATCGGGGTCTAAGGTGGTCTATGGGGGAGCTTGCCCCCAAAATAGGTATTTGCCTTTTTCTCAGAACCTACACACACAATTTCAATGAAACTTCACCATAACCTTCACCACCCGTGATGTACCAATGTTTGTTCAAGGCATTGGAAAAATTGGGGTCTGAGGAGCTATGCAGGGTGGGGAGGGTTGCCCCCCCCAAATAGGTATTTTTTTGTTTTGTTTAAAGTCTTATGATTATGTTAGTATGATTCTACATGCTGCCCTGTCTTCTAGAAACCCTTGAAATAGGTTTAAAATACCGTGATACAGTTTAAAATACCTTTGTCAGTGTAGTATACTGCTTTATTTTACCAGGTGAGTGCCCAGGGGTATGGCCCCTATGTTTTACTTGCAAAACCGAAGATTTTTCAATGTATTGGTTGGTCTTATGCATTATTCTCTCAGTCTGTTTGTGTGTCTGACAATCGCCTACAGGTCACAATTTTAAACCGATCTTCATGAAACCACCAAGGTCAACTCAAGTTCAAACTTCCAAAATCATCCATTTTCATCCGATTAACTTGAAATTTAAACAGCAATTACATAGTGCCTCATTGAATTGGGAAGCCAACTATTTTGATGTCAAAAGGTCAAAGGTCAACTCAAGGTCAAACTTCCAAAATCAGCCATTTTCATCCGATTAACTTGAAATTTAAACAGCAATTACATAGTGCCTCACTGAATTGGGAAGACAACTATTTTGATGTCAAAAGGTCAAAGGTCAACTCAAGGTCAAACTTCTAAAATCATCCATTTTCAATCATCCGATTGACTTGAAATTTAAACAGCAATTACATAGTGCCTCACTGAATTGGGAAGCCAACTATTTTAATGTCAAAAGGTCAAAGGTCAACTCAAGGTCAAACTTCCAAAATCATCCATTTTCATCCGATTGACTTTAAATTTAAACAGCAATTACATAGTGCCTCACTGAATTGGGAAGTCAACTATTTTAATGTCAAAAGGTCAAAGGTCAACTCAAGGTTAAACTTATAATATCAATTTTCATATGAAAAATCATGAATTTAAATCTGATTGACCCGAGCTTTGATTCAGATCGTCGATTTTTATTTTAATGAAATAGACAATTTGATGTATCCATGGCAAACTTTTTGGGAGGGGAGGGCTGGATTTTGCAAGTATCATGTTCTGCATGACGTCTTCTTGTTTCCTTTTTTATGTATACATAGTCAAGGTAGTGGGGCGGCTTAGCCCAAATATTCAAAAGAATTGTGCATTTTGTGAAACAAGCACCAAATTTGGCACAAATGTACATTAATATGTTGCGAACATTTTCAGATATTGGGCCACTTGAAATTCCGTAATTTTTTTTTTCAAATTTTTTCAAATTTCGTAATTTCAAATTTTTCGGGTGACACCGTCACAATTTCGGTCTTCGAGGCCGGCCGATAGGCAAAGTGTGACCGGAAGGGACGAGGTTCTCCTGACCACGTGGCCCTCGATCTGGGAAGCGAGAGGCGTTCCATTAGTGGACGCGCCCCTCACGCCCGACTTTTGGGCGGCCCCGGCAGGCCGTTTGTTTTGACGTTCCGTGACAGGCCCCGCACCCCCACCTCCGGGCCGACCGGAAGCTTGTGCTGAGTACATCATACCTGAACAACTCAGTGAGGCAGAACACAGCAGTGCACACCAGGGTGACCCCTTCAGTGCATAAACCAATTAACCTGTCCACTGCAGGGCATATAGAAATGAAGTTATTTTCTGCATATAATAATAATATAAGTTCAGTTCTATATAACAATTTCTGTTATCACCACTACCACTACAACTACCACTACTACAAGCTTTGTCTGGAATTTTGTGGACTAACAGACAAACAGACATACAGACAAGCTGGGATCAAAACATTACCTCCTTCCACCATTGAGTGTAGAGGTAAACATCATGGAAATTATATCATGCCCTAGATTTAATTCATGCTTACCCGTGTATTTGCTTCACTGGTTCACAAGGTCTTTTGCATACATGTAATTCAGACTCTCGTCTTCATTGCTGACCACACAATGTTCGCAACATATTAATGTACATTTGTGCCAAATTTGGTGCTTGTATCACAAAATGCACAATTCTTTTGAATATTTGGGCTAAGCCGCCCCACTATATCGGCCGGCCTCGAAGACCGAAATTGTGACGGTGTCACCCGAAAAATTTGAAATTACGAAATTTGAAAAAATTTGAAAAAAAAATTTACGGAATTTCAAGTGGCCCAATATCTGAAAATGTTCGCAACATATTAATGTACATTTGTGCCAAATTTGGTGCTTGTATCACAAAATGCACAACAGGTTTGCGATGCTGCTACACTAAGGCTCAGATCAATAACTCAGAAACAAAATGGCCCTCATCGGGAGCTAACAAAGGCCACAAGCATTCAGATCTTATTTCCTCCTTTGCCCCTCACCCCATCCCCCCAAAGTGGGTGAAAACCTGTTATCAATGGAAGAGCTGGAACACAGAATACATCAGGCCACAACATACCAAAAGGAATGGCAGAAGGAAAACGGAGAAATGCCAATAGCAGGGCTGAAAAAAAGTAGATGGAGACGGACAACATATGCGCTCGGGATGAGATTCAGTACAATTTGCCAAGTTCAGAGCCAAAGTACTTCTAAACTACAGTTTTTGTTCAATTCATGTTCTGCAGTTTTCAAAATATAACATTGAGTTGAAACCAAGTTGTTCCTCGATCATAAACGTACGTCTTTAGACAGTGAGACAGACAAAGTGACCCAATTACTTAACCCAGATAAAGTGTTATCCCACCTCTGGAACAAACTCCCTCACTCCCTTCAATCCCACTCCTCCCTCCAGGTCTTTAAAACAGCTGTTCATCCCCATCTTTTGTCTTCCCCCATCCAAAACCTTGATCTTTTCTACCCCCGCTAATTTCACCCCAAATCCACTTTTTTGAAACACCAACTTCTTTCCTGGAAGTCTTTGGTGTCCTTGTGTTTATACTTCTCCCACCATCCCCCCTCCCCCTTCCCACGCCGCCTCCCCCCAATCCCTCTCCCTCCCACACATTCCCCTTGTCCCTGCTCTCAAATGTTGTGTTTATGTGCTTCCCCTTCTCTCCCCATCTTGTCTACCGCTCCCCTTTTTATATACTTTGTTTGTTTGTCTGTTTGATTTGTTTGTGTGATAAATGTTAGCTCTTTCACGAGCCTCGATCTTGTATACAAAAACAAAAACAAACAAAAAAAAACCCCACTTTTCGCTTCGCTGGGTAAAAAATTGTTTCAAAGTTAATGTTAAATTATACACCAGAACAGTGGCACTCACTTATTTGAAATACTTAGGTACTTGTTATCTTCTACCGTAACGTCTGCAAGGCCTTTATGTCCACAAATGGGCATTTCACAGACCACACCGGAGAAAAATGATTTGTTTTATCAGAAATTGAAATTGAAAGGTCACAGGGATTAAATACAAACCGCTTTCATCAGCCTTTCACAAGCAACTCGGTAAATAGTCAAGCTTCCCTCAAGAGCTTGCTGCTGGAGACTTCCATTAGAGAGGCACCAGAAAACGAAATAGCAGGAGGGAAATGTCATTGGAGAATGAAAAGGGCTAAGTGGGAAAGTTTGCGTTGTCTGCAAAGTGCACATTAATAAACACAGTTATGGAGTATCTGGAAATGGATGGAGGAGGAAGCTATAGTACCGTGGCTTGCCATAATTTGCAAACCTCTTTGAATTACAGAATGCAAGACCCTGAAGCTGTTCAGCCTCCCTTCCTGATCCTTTGGCTCTTGTGGTTTGTGTCTCCAGACACCTCTGCCACCTTGGCTTTTTGATGTCCTTCACATCTTTGTCTTTTTATGTCCTTCACAGTTACTTTTGTCCTATTAATATGGCCTCCATATTTTGCATCCACAAACCTCCAAAATATGACAAAGAGCTCCATTTACCTAGTCTTTGTGTAAATTTTCTTTATCTGTGCATCACTTCACCTGTCCAGTTGTTCCCTCTCCTTATGTAAAAACGGTACCAAGGGGTTTATACACAGTATATACTTATTCACCTTCTTCATCATAATAATAATTATCGATTATTACTTACTATAGCACCTTCACCAAATATGGTGCTTTAGTACATCGAAGAAAGGTAAAAAAAAAAAAAATCAACCATATATAAAATATTAAACACAATGTGTGTGTGTGTGTGTGTGTGTGTGTGTGTGTGTGTGTGTGTGTGTGTGTGTGTCTGTCCCCCTTCATGAGGCTAGGTTTGAAAGGCTTTTGAGTCGTGCTTTTGGAGGGATTTGAGTGGGGGGAGGGCAGGGGGGGGGGGGGTTAAGGGGCATCTTTGAACACGACTGTGTGTCAACCATTTAAAAGATCTTTTTTTTCTTTTCTTTTTTGAATACAAGATCGAGGCTCGTGAAAGAGCTAACATTAATCACACAAAAAGTCAAACCGACACAAACCGACGCATAAAACACAAAATAAGGCGAGCGGTAGAAAAGATGGCGAGAGAGGGGGAAGGACACAAACACAACATTTGAGAGTAGGGACATCGAGAGAACTGTGGTAGGGAGAGGGCTTGGGGGGTGGTGGGAGAGGTATAAAACATATGGACACTGCAAAGACTTCCAGGAAAGAAGTTGGAATTTCGAAAAAAGTTGATCTGGGGTGAATTCGCGGGGGTAGAAAAGATCAAGGTTTTGGATGGGGGAAGATAAGAGATGGTGGTGAACAGCTGTTTTAAAGACCTGGAGGGAGGAGTGGGATTGAAGGGAGTGGGGGAGTTTGTTCCAGAGGCGGGAGAAAAGGGGAATGAAAGAGTGAAGGTGAGCAGAGAGCCTAGATTTTGCCAGTTTAACCATAAGAGGGTTGCTGGCAGATCTTGTGCGACCTGTAGGAATATTAGGGGGACAGAGTACGGAGAGAGCTGGGGGGGGGGTGGGGGAGGGGGGGCAAGGCCGGAGAGGAGTCGGTTGAAGACAGAAAGACCACCAACCTGCCTGCGGTGAGTGAGTGAAAGGCCCTCGGAGTTAGCTTCATCGCAGGAGATTCCAATGATACTGAAAGCTTTGGTTTCAACAGCGTGAAGCCGAGCTCGGTGTGAGGCAGGAGCACCGGCCCAGAGGGGGGAACAGTATTCCATTGAGCTGTGGATGAAAGCCTTGTATGTGGTGAGGAGCTCAGGTGTGCCAAGGAAGGACTTCGCACGACGGAGGATGCCCAGTCGGCGACTGGCTTTGGAGGCCAGCTTGGAAATGTGGTTTTCCCAAGAAAGATCATGGCAGATAGTGAGACCCAAAAGCTTGAGCAACAGAACTTCTTGGAGAGGATTGTTGAGAAAGTAGATGGGAGGGTTTTCCAGTCGGTCTTTTCGGAGAGACATAGTAAGAGTGTGAGATTTGTCAGGATTGAAAGACATGTTCCACATGTGTGACCAGTCTGATTTTGTCCAGATCTGCAGAGAGTGAGGAGGCTGCAGACTGCCGATCTGAGGGATGAGGAATGGAGCGGCAGATAGTGGAGTCATCAGCAAAGAGATGGAGAGGATTTTCCAGAGAGTCGGACAGTTCATTGATGAAAACCAGAAATAGCACAGGGCCCAGAACACTACCTTGGGGAACTCCAGCCGGAACAGGAAGGGGAGATGAGAGAAATCCATTCAGGGCCACACGTTGCCAATGACCAGAGAGGAAGTGCGCAAGCCATGAGTGGATATTTCCATGGAACCCATAGGAGGAGAGTTTGGTGAGCAGAGCTGGGTGCCAGACCGTATCGAAGGCATGTGATATGTCAAGGGAGACAGTTCTCATTTCCTGTTTGGCATTGAGGACCTCTATCCATTGTTGAGACAGCAGAAGCAACATGTCCAGAGTAGAATGACGTGGTCTGAATCCAAATTGATCATCAGAGATCAAGCCATTGGAGAAGAGGAAGGATTTGATGTCCGAAGCAATGATGGATTCCATGACTTTGCTTTGTTTATTTAAATAAAATAAAAAATCTATATAAATGTCTAACCAAACTAAATGTCTGAGGTTTAAATAAGACATGTTCCTCCAAGATCCTCTCCAACGATGTTCTAATCATTTGCACCTGAGGTGATGCACCTGATTCTAATTTTAGGTATTTGAAGTAGTGATAAATGTAGGGGTGTACTTACTTTTTCCACATGCGAAATTTGCATTTATGTCTATTTAAATTATACAATGGACTACAAAATGTAAATGTTTCATGATATTTGTTATATTATATCACCTTTATCTATCAATATTGTTGAAATGAAGATCAAATAGCTGTATGTTGAAATATGTTGAAAAAGTCAAAACTTTACAGAGGGTGTACTTACTTTTTCACGTGACTGTATATACTCTTGTTACGTGGTCCCCTCGGTGAATACCTGGTCTCGGTGACCCCCGGACCGTGAGAGGAACTTCGCCAGAAAGCTGTATTATATATGCGCTTTCGCCACGCAATCCATATGAATTTCACCCAAGAGACAACTGATGTTCAAGGATATATTTCCAATGGTAATGATACCATACAATTTCAATGACACCACCACGGAGATTTTCCCCGAGCAATTCAACAATACACAACCATCAACAATTCCCAACCCACAATCAATTCCCTATGATTAAGATGGCCATCTTATATACGTGTGTCCCGGTGAGTACTCACGACCCCCTTTTGGTCTCGGTTCCGCACAATGTCTCTGGGCCCCTCCTGACCAAGATGATGGTCGGCGTCGCCGCACTCAGGCGGTTGAACGAACCCCGGGTGGACGTGTTTCCACCGGGCAGGTATCGTACCCGGCACCCCGGCTACAGCCCCTCGCGGCCACGCGAAGCGGGGACGGGAAAGCAAGCCAAAAGCCCCACGCCGCTTGCCAGGCATGTTAGGCCCCAACGGGCGACCCGTACGCGTCTTTTTAGACGGTGTCGCGAACGGCGCCCAAACGCTGGGTCGGTGCACGGCCACACGACAGTTTGACGTCCACCGGGCAGGTATCCGTCCCGGTAACTCCTCTCGCCAGACAGGCTCGGGAACGCCGCTTTTCCACACGGCTCAATCAATCCCACCTTTCGTCGGTGCGGGGCGAGGAAGAAGAAGAATACTCGTCCTTTTTTTCCTCGTGTCTTTTCCCTTCCGTTTCCGGTCACTTCCGTTTCCGGCCACTTTTTCAGAAGGGCTCCTGACCCTCCAACCACAACAACTACACAACAACTTAATATACTACACACGGATAAGCACAGACCTGAATGGTAATTCACATACATTCACATAAATATGTAACACTCCCCCCCTTCAAGAAAGAAAGTTTGAACCCAGCGAAAACTTTCTTTGCCGGCCACTTTGGAGAAACAAACCAGATAACTCAACCCCCCCACATTATCAGTTCCCCCCGGGCACAGTTATCACTTAAAAATAAAGCAACCAAAATTTCACCACAACCCCTCCAGATTACTCACTCTGGACTAAGCACCAGCAACGACATTGTCCCTGCCAAATCAAACTCCATCTCCTGACCCTCTGACTTTGACCGTCAGTTTCTTGTGAATGAAGGTTAAGGGGTTGATCAAAGATCCAAAGTTAAGCCACTCGATAGCACTTTTTCCGGGAGGCCAAGCCGAGTATTCACTACATGGATGCCTTTAGGAACGTGGAGTTCACGGTTAGTCCGTGCAGGAAAGTTCTCTACATGGGCGCCTTGAGGAACGTGGAGTTCACGGTTAGTCCGTGCATGAAAGTTCACTACATGGACGCCTTTAGGAACGGCGTTCACGGTTAATCCGTGTAGGAATCTTGGCTCGGCGGCTCCGCCGCATTCAGTGCTTCAACTTCTCAGAACTTCCCTAATACTTAGGGTGGGACCACTTGTCCCTGTAGTCCCATGAATAGCGGTCTCCTTCTCGGCCACTACTTTGCCAATCCTTCCTTCGGGAGCGGCCGTAACTCAGGGAGCCTCCATAATAATATTGGTTGCGGCCACCACCAAAACTACCGCCCAGTTGTCCTCTCCTGTAGACCTCTCGACGTCTACGAAATGCCTTCCCTACTGTTATGGTCCGACCCTCCAAATCCTTGCCATTCCAATTCTTCTCTGCCTCTCTGGCGTCTTTTGTGCTGGCAAACGTGACAAAGCCGAACCCTCTTGACTGTTGCGTTTCCCAGTCTCTTACCAACCGCACTTCCACCAGCGGCCCATATCTGTTGAAGACAGAGGTCAGAACTTCTTCCTCTGTTTTGAAGTTCAGTCCCCCTACAAATAACTTGGCACTTTTGTCGCCATCCCGAGCTGGTGTGGCGTTATTTTCCCTGCTGGGCTCTTTACCAACCCTCAGGTTACCATAAACTTGACCCCCGGCCAAATCATTCCCGATAACCACAGATACACCCTCTACAGGAAGCGTGGCTTGTAAACCGACGGTGACCGGTCCTGACACCAAATCGGACTCCAAATGGATGACATGCAGGGGAGCACTAACACCGCCCCCGATCCCCTGTAAACGAACACTATCCCCCGTTGCCGTCTCCTCGGACCATGGCAAAATGCCTTCAAGCATTAAAGATTGATGTGCCCCTGTGTCCCTCAATATCCTAACCGGTTTCCGGTTAGTCGAGGCTCCATCCCGTGACACAAACCCCTCTGAAATAAATGGTTGGTAACCCTTTTGATGGCGATTTCTCACAATGGCCATTGCATTTGGAGTCGTAGTAGTCGGACTCCGCTCTGGGTCTTCGCTTTTCATGCGGTAACAACTGGACATCAAGTGTCCAGGTTTCTTGCAAAAAGCGCAAGTAGGCCCGGAGGAAAAACTCGTGGTCTGCCTCGGGCCCCCCGAACTATAAGTTTGTCTTGGGCCCGCATCCCTCTGATTTCGAACAGGTGGGGTATCATAGTTGTCCCCATAATCATCTCGAGGCCGCCGCCATGTATGGTCGTTCTCCGCACCGGGTGTTCCATAACTCCCCTGCTGAAGTCTAGGCGAGGAGTTAGGTTTGTGGACCCCTATTCGGTGGGTTAAGGCATAATCATCTGCCATGGTGGCTGCGTCCCACAACTTTGGTACCTTCTTTTCCTGCAGGTACACTTTGATGTCCTCGTGGACACACTGCTGGAATTCCTCCACCAGGATCAAGTCCCACAATGTCTCGAAGTCTTTCCCGACTCCTTTTGACTCACACGACCGATCAAACATGTTTTCTTTCACTCTGGCAAACTCCACATGGGTCTCACTCTCCCTCTTCCTGGCATTCCTGAATTTTTGCCTGTAAGCTTCCGGAACCAACTCATACGCTTTGAGGATGTGCGTCTTCAGTACCTCATAATCTGCACATTGGTCCATTGGTAGCGCCGAATAAATTTCCTGAGCTTTCCCCACCAGCACACTTTGCACGAGTATGGTCCAGGCCTCCTCCGGCCAGTTTAATTGTCGAGCCACTTTCTCAAAGTGTGGAAAAAATTTCGCGACTTCTTTTTCACTGAATGGTGGAACCAGCCTCACATGTCTGCCCACATCCCAGGTTTTCTGGTTAGGTGTCGACCCCGTCAGCAAGGGTGGTGCCTCTCCCCGTTCTCTCATTAACTCCAGCTCCTTGAATTTGATTTCTTGCTGAAGCTCCATGTCACGTTCCTTTAATTCCCTTTCCGCTTTTCTCTCCTCTGCTTCGAGGTCCCTTGCAGCTCTCCTCTCCTCCGCTTTTCTCCCTTCTAACCTTTCCTGGAGTTCTCTTTCCACTCTCCTTTCCTTTGCTTGTTTCTCTTCTCTCCTCTCTTCTGCTTTCCTTTCTGCTTCTGCTCTTTCCTTTTCTGCTTTCCTTTCTTCTTCTGCTAACCTTTCCTGGAGTTCTCGTTCCACTCTCCTTTCCTCTGCTTGTTTCTCTTCCCTCCTCTCCTCTGCTTTCCTTTCTTCTTCTGCTCTTTCCTTTTCTGCTTTCCTTTCTTCTTCTGCTCTTTCCTTTTCTGCTTTCCTTTCTTCTTCTGCTCTTTCCTTTTCTGCTTTCCTTTCTTCTTCTGCTCTTTCCTTTTCTGCTTTCCTTTCTTCTTCTTTAATCCGTTCCTGGCTCCGTAATTGCAACTCCAGTTTCCGGAGCTCAACGTCTTCTGGTTCTTCGGGTAGCCACTCCCAGGCTAACTCGTCCCATGTTCCTAATCCCACCATAGATTGTATCACCGTGGCCTGCAACTCTGCCTTCCTCAAATTAGTTCGGACCTCCAAGTTAAAATGTTTGGCCAATTTCAAGAGGTCCAACTTTAGCAACGCTCGGAACTGTGCCTCACTCGGGGTTACCACAAAGTTCTGTGCCACAAACGCCATGGTGCCTATCGTTAACACCTGTTAACCTTCACCCAAGACTTTACCCCAATTTCTCAAAAAAAAAATTGCCAATTAATAATTAATTAATAAATTTTAATTAATAAAAAATTATTATTTTATTATGTTATACAATTTTAAATCCCGGACGTAGACCCAATTGCGAAACCGCAAATCGTAATTTGGACGAGCCCCCAATTCTGTTACGTGGTCCCCTCGGTGAATACCTGGTCTCGGTGACCCCCGGACCGTGAGAGGAACTTCGCCAGAAAGCTGTATTATATATGCGCTTTCGCCACGCAATCCATATGAATTTCACCCAAGAGACAACTGATGTTCAAGGATATATTTCCAATGGTAATGATACCATACAATTTCAATGACACCACCACGGAGATTTTCCCCGAGCAATTCAACAATACACAACCATCAACAATTCCCAACCCACAATCAATTCCCTATGATTAAGATGGCCATCTTATATACGTGTGTCCCGGTGAGTACTCATGACCCCCTTTTGGTCTCGGTTCCGCACAATGTCTCTGGGCCCCTCCTGACCAAGATGATGGTCGGCGTCGCCGCACTCGGGCGGTTGAACGAACCCCGGGTGGACGTGTTTCCACCGGGCAGGTATCGTACCCGGCACCCCGGCTACAGCCCCTCGCGGCCACGCGAAGCGGGGACGGGAAAGCAAGCCAAAAGCCCCACGCCGCTTGCCAGGCGTGTTAGGCCCCAACGGGCGACCCGTACGCGTCTTTTTAGACGGTGTCGCGAACGGCGCCCAAACGCTGGGTCGGTGCACGGCCACACGACAGTTTGACGTCCACCGGGCAGGTATCCGTCCCGGTAACTCCTCTCGCCAGACAGGCTCGGGAACGCCGCTTTTCCACACGGCTCAATCAATCCCACCTTTCGTCGGTGCGGGGCGAGGAAGAAGAAGAATATTCGTCTTTTTTTTCCTCGTGTCTTTTCCCTTCCGTTTCCGGTCACTTCCGTTTCCGGCCACTTTTTCAGAAGGGCTCCTGACCCTCCAACCACAACAACTACACAACAACTTAATATACTACACACGGATAAGCACAGACCTGAATGGTAATTCACATACATTCACATAAATATGTAACACTCTCTGATTCTCTGTATGTGGTGAGTGTCGTCGAATTTTTAGTATGATTTGCTCAAGTTTTGTGTTTTTCAAAATGTGTCTGTCGAGGCTAATATGGTAATACATGTATGTGACAGCCACCGAGCCACACACATATCAGTATTGTTAACGCGTTTTACAAAATAATGCAATGTTTGTGAATATTTGATTAATAACATTAGAAATATCTATCATTGGAAAAATTAAGTGTGATGTTCAGCATTCCTCAAATGTAAAGGAAGCCAGTTTCACGACTGTAAAATTTTAGATCATTAAGGAAGCTTCATTGCTGCAAGAGGATATAGCTAAATAACATCAGCAGCAACTCAGGATTACTGTCAATGGAGAGTTGTTAGGCCAGGCGGTTGATGGTGAGGAAAGAAGATGTTTCTATTAGCTCGGGATTAGATTCTGCAGTGGATAAAGCTTTACTTTCTCAATTGCACAGAAAATATATTTCCTAGAAGATTCATGTTGTTGTGCTCATTACTCCCGCTAGGGAGCTCGGGAGTAATGCTCGGGAGTAATGCATTCGATCGTGTCCGTCCGTGTGTGTGTGTGTGTGTGTGTGTGTGTGTGTGTGTGTGTGTGTGTGTGCGCGTATGTGTGTTCGTATGTTCGTGTATTTGTGAACAAGATATCTGGAAAAGTTCTGAACGGATTTGGATGAAAGTTGGTGGGATGATTGCCCTTGGGATAAGAAAGAATTGATTACTTTTTGATGAAGTTCAGGATATTATTCCGGATCCAGGAAAAAAATTTGGGAATCTTTTTTTCTGTTTTACTGCATTAAAGATTTTATTCTTATTCTTAAATGATGTTTTTCTCCTCTAATTCCGAGATATATCAAAATAAATTATCTGACAGTTCGGGCCTACCTTCTTTTTCATTTATTGTTTCATGGAGAGGGGTTGTTAAACAAAACGTATTATTCCAACTTGACCCACGGCGGGAGTATGCGCTCTACTGAGTGGCGTTCTAGTTTATTTATTCATTTATTTAGGATTTTCTTTCCTCATGCCTGGTTACCGAATCATAATTCAATTTCATGCATATTATCATGCTGTCATGCTCTTTGGAATGGTTTTCAAAATGTAGTTTTTGTTAACAGAATTTACATATTGTGCTGACTGAGCAGTGGAAGTTGTACATCAAGTTCTTGGATAAGGAGACGATTGTGCATCCGTACAAAGTTCGGAATTCCTGGTTTCAAAAAAACCAAAAAACAAATCACAATGGTTAAATTTTGAATTGTATACAGTATATGTATGTATGTATGTGTGTATATATATATATATATATATATATATATATATATATATATATATATATATATATATATATATATATATATATATATATATATATATATATATATATTGTTACAGACGCGGCTTTAGATGTTATATTGACCGAGCGGTGGTGTATTTAACCGCGTCCGAACAGTTACTCCCCGATTAGAACCCGATTCCACCCGACGTTGACCAGATCGCCCCACAGATATTCAATCGGGAAACCTCTAAAGCGACCGAAAGAGAATGAAAAAGAAGAAGAAGAAGAATACGGAGGAAGAACAGATTTATTATACACACACAAGCAATGGATGGAAGAAGCAGTAACACAGCGAATCGTTAACTTACACTATTCATTTTTACTTAACCCCAAGACAACGAGCAGGACAGGACGTTCACACTTACACAGGGGATAATGCAGGCAGGTAGGGCTTGAGGTGGATTGCTTGAGGGGGAGGCAAAGTCGGGAGGCAGCAGCTCTCAAATTCCTCGCGGTTTTGGCGGGAAAACCCTCCGTCGCGTATCCGCTGCGGTAGACGTCACGCGCGGGTTCGGCACACCTGCTCCTCTTCTTGTGGTGGAGCCGTCTCCCTCCTTTCAGCGCGTCTCTCCAAAGCTGGTTTCCTTGCCGAGTACCTCTCCTCTTTGGCTTGGAGCGTTTCGCATCTCACCGCTCCTCTTGGTGCCGCCTCTTTGCTCATCTCCCAGGTCATCTCCCAAGTCATCTCGTAAAGCAGTCCCTTACAGGCGCTTTTATCACCTCGGGCGAAATCAAGCCGCCAGCTCCGAGGGCACGCCTACCGGGTCACTCACCGCGGTGCTGATTGGCTGTTAGGGCTGGTTCACTCCTTCCCTCTTATGACGAGGTGGAGACACGCCTTTCTTCTCCGACTCAAAGCACATGGGCAATGGCGGCCTGCAGGATTGAAAACAACTCCCCTTTTGAAAGGAACTTTGGAGAGCGGAGATGTTTGGGGAAATTGGAAGGGCCTACGCTTATTTTGTTTGATACAATGCAAAGTCAATCTAGTGGGAAACACATATTTAGCCTACATGGAATAAGGAAATACACTATTTAAAAGATATATCGTGACCTGCGTGTAAGTTTCATGGAATTAACTAGGAGGACGGCTGCGACCATTATTTACATTACGAGGATGTTACCATACTTTTGTAACGTTCACATTGTAACGTTTCCACATTCGTTACACTTCCTCCAAAATTGTTACACTTCTCAAAAACCGTTACACTTCTCAAATTCGTTACACACTTCTCAAAATCGTTACACTGCAGCCTCCTTTCTTCAGGCCCGGTCTCGGGCCTATTAAACTTTAACTTAGTGTGACACGTAGGTGTAATTCCCTCTACAATTAACCTGACCCTGAGTGTGACAATCTTAAAACACGAATAAGTATGTCCCCCTATTGCATTGCACCCTGTCTAACAGACTCAAGCCCACAGCTAACCGAATTACGGAATTATTCTCAAACTATACATTTACGGTGGGGAGCATTATTTACAATGACGTGATTTCTTATTTACAACGCAACCCAGGACCTGTGTTTTTTTTTTTTCTTTTTTTCTTTTTAGGGAACAAGAGAAAGAAATTCCTGTTGGGAGGGAGGAGACAGCACGCATTGCATCGATGCACCAGTACCAATACCACCAAAGCACCCAAAAGCACCAAAAGCACCACAAAGCACCAAAAGCACCACTTGGTGCGCAGTCACCATGGTTCATAATAAACACAACAAAACAACTGGTGGTGGTCTTCTCTTTCTCTGCTGGGCCGATGTTCTTCCCGACGTCTTCTGGCTTCATGCGGCCTATTTGGACATAATAAAAAGCACAACTTGTGTTCGTTTTTATTTAGGGCCTCAGGGGCCAACTAAGGGTGGTCCACCTGTTTGGCATAGGTGCCACCTTACCGAGGTCCGCAAGCAAAATTCCCTGGCCACTATGGCCGGTCTCCAACAGAGGTGCCCTGCCCCAGAACCTGGGGTCCATCAAGTGGTACTTGGCCGCAGAACAGCGGTCCATAAAGTGGTACATCAACGCAATGCATGCTGGTTCTGGGAATCTCGGGCGCACAATGGCCACCTCATGCACGCTCCCCTCAGCACCCAATGGCGCACAGGTCATGTGGGAGACAAAAGAAAGACAATTGAGCGAGGGGTAAGGTCACAAGGGTACACGTCAATAAGGCAATGCAAGGCGAAATGCGTACGGAGGGCGAAGTGAGAAAGCTCGTCCCTACCATACGTCACCCCCCTGTCACCTACCCTACCCTTGCCCTTGCCCTTACCCCATATGTACAAAATCTACACATTACCAATTCGTCACTACTGTCACGTCTTCCCCATATTTCCCCTATACCAAATTCGTCACCACAATCCCTCTACTTCAAAATTTGCCATCACCAATTCCTCATCAATCCTCATAAGGAGGGAGAGATGGAATTACGCACAATGTCACACCCACGTCATGATGCGTCTCACAATCCAAACATTTGCATCATAAAAAATAATCAAAACATGGCATGGTGTGGAGTACCTGTCACCTCAGGTGAGTGGATGCAGATGGTGCGAGGAGATCCTTCATCCTAACTATCCTCTAAATGACTTTAACACACTTTACACTACCCGGGGTCTCTCCCTGCCAATCCATTGGCCAACTTACACTATGGGTTCTAAAAACCAATTCCCATTGACCAAACTGTGGTGCTTCTCAATTTGGGGTCTCACTCCCCCGATTCATCTCCTGGTGCTCTCGCACAATTTCTGGGCTGCGACGTCTAGCTCTCCCAACAGGTCTACCCACCTGCACACCTCCACCACTGTAGTTGCCACCCGAGCTTACCTAGCTCCTCACCCTAACCTATCTAACTGGGGCAGGCCCCTCCTGGCTCTGTCACCCCACTCGGTGCCCTCTGGCACTGGGCTACCCGGGTCCGTCCTCCGGATCCTCGGGCCCCATCCACAACAACTACTACCGGCTCCCAGAGCCCACCTGCGGCCTCACCTGGCCGACATCCTTACAGTGGTGGAGCGCCCAAACAACTACACACACTAACAGGCTACACGCCCAGCCATTTCCACAACACTAATGCACCCATCCAAATACCATTCTGTCACCCGCACCACAGATGCCAATATCCAACCACAATTTACCTGTACCCTCTACCTAACACTTACACTACCCGCCCCGGGTATCCGTGATGGGGGTGCACTCTTCCCCCATTCACACCTTCGCACCATCCACTCCACTCCACAATTTCCACCATACTCACTCCACGACCATCCATTCCAATACTCCATTTATTCCACACTACCATTCTCCATACCTGCTGTTGCACACCTGTGCCCTCACACCTGGTGCCACCTGCACCCTCCTTTCTTCCTGGACCATTTGGTCATCACAATACACAATCACTATCACTCACTCATACACTGCTCCATCCACCTGTTCAGTTGCACACCTGTGCAATCACACCTGTTCAATTCTCACCTGTTCAATCTTCACACACACGGCATCATCTCAGCTAACTACTCCCCTCTGAAACTTGCGCTTCCCAGTCGTCCCTTTAAACTATTGCGCTCCCACGTCATTATAATCCACACTAATCTACCTGCGTCCCCACTACAGGTATCAGTCACTAACTAAACTTAACGTTACCTAATGTCATCTTCGCTAGATCCCTACAATTATCCAAGCCCTCCCTGGCTCGGTTGTCATAGCCACCCCATAAACTATTGCGCATTTGCCCCACTGTGAGGGATGGTGGATTTGCCATCCCACCACATCGGGGGTCTCTCACTATCAATTTTGTTCGTCCAGATTCCAACCAATTCAAAAATTTTCCATTTACTGCCAATTCTACTCACTTTTCTAAATTTCGTTTTAAATCACTATCACTATCACCATCACCCGTCTACTTATTACATCCTCTCGGTGCGCCAATTCACGTCTACACCCCGGCTTCGTACAGCCGAGCAATGAACGCGGATTCTTTTGTGCCGGCGGCTGGATGCGTCCCGCATTCGGGGCAGGGGCGGGGGCTTACCCGGGCCGAGATCCCACGCACCACCTCGGCGTGGAGCCATCCCATGTCCCGATCTCGACCTGCCGGCACGTCTCAACAAAACGTGGTCGCCATGACGACCCTTCCTATCCAGCTGCCCGCTCCGCCTAGTGGAGCCCGGACGCGGCCGTTCCAAGCGAGGCACAGCGTGGATCGCGTACGGCGGTTCTTTCGAAACCGCCGTGGTTTGGATCCCCGCTGGTCCTCGCGTCACGCGAAGCTGCCCGACCCGCACCGAGGGCCCGATTCGGCTATAAGTCGCCCTAACCGCTAAACCGGTTACCGTCGACGCTTCACCTGGAAGCTTACGTGCATACGCTACCCCTTTCTTGCTCATACATGCAGCCGTCTCCCTGCTCTTGGTCGTACCTTCTCTAACACACCTCGGTACACTCATTCCGCTCACCGACTTGGTCACCCACCTGACCACCGAACACCTTGGCACACATTCGTCGCTCGCACACCTCACCAATACACCTCTTCGCGCCCCTTTCTCGGTCACCTCCTTTGTGACAATCACAGGTGTGCTCTCACCCGCACACCCAACCACGTGCCTCACTACCAATTCCAGCATGCATTCCCACTCACGCTCTACCATTCCAGGTGTGCATCCTTCCATTCCAGGTGTACATCCTCGCTCAATGCCACAACCAACTCACGCTCCGTGTCACTCTCACTACTCTCACCTCCATTCTTGACAGCGCACTCACCCTTACTCTCGACAGCGCACTCTTTCCTCATGCACCTGTCTGTTACACACCTTTCTCGCGCACACTCTTCCGCACATTGTCCCGTTACACCCTCTGTAACACTCACCACAGGCATGCATTCTCCCTTACTCTTGACAGCATGCGCTTTCCCCATGCACCCGTCCATTACACACCTTTCTCGCGCATCCTCTTGCGCACACTTTTTCGTTACTTCCTCCGTAACACTCACCACACCGCGCTTCCCTGTGCTCCCTCGCACACGCGCTATGACCGACTCACTCCTGACGGCACACTCACTCCTCGGCGTGCACTTTTTCTTCACACACCCCATGGTCGGACATTCTCGCACACCTCTTTTTTCGCACACCTGACCTGTCGCACACTTCACCAACGGCCTCTCACGAACACCCGGATCCAAACCAATCCCCAAGCCGACTGAATCTCCCCTCACATCATATACATTGCCACTCACCTCCGTACTTCGTCTCCGCTCCTCCTTTGCCACCTGCAAACTCTTTATTTGGTTAGTGAGCATCACATTATGAGTTGAGCACCGACCTTGCACATATTCCATCACCTCCTCCTGGATTTCTCTCTTAATTTCTGTCCGTCTCTTCTTAATTTCACTCACCTCTTCTTCCACTTCCTCTAATTTTTGTTTAACCTCTTTTATTTATCGGTGCCTCTCCTCAAGTTCGTCCTCTAAGGCTACCGTGACCATCTCTATGTGCATCCTCACCTGCCGGTCCTTTGTCTCCATTATCTCTGTCACCTCGTCCACCCTCATTGTCAGTTCCTCCCGTACCATCTGACATTGCCTCTGTGTCGCTATTAATTCGTTTTTAATTTCTTTTTGTGTCGCCTTTAACCCTCCGAGTACTGCAGTGTTCCTTTGAACCTGCTCCACTAACTTAGTTTGTCCCTCTGTCAGCTGTTCCACCTCCTCCGTCAGATCTTCTATTCCCCCTTGTAACTTTGCCGTATTATTTCTCACCTCTTTCTCCATACGCTTCTCACCTCGCTTTACCTCCTCACGTAGCCCCGAAACCTCCTCACTTACCCCTCGTCGTATTTCCTCCATCTCTTTTGTAGATGCCACCCTCATCTGTCCCAATTCATCCCTCTGAGCATCCAGTTTGGTTTCTACCCCGATTTTCACCTCCTCTATCTGCTCTCCCATTTGTTTGATTTCCCTGGCAGATTGTTCCCCTATTTCCCGCAATTTGTCCTCCATCCTATTTTCTAACCCCATTAACCCATTTTTCATCCCCTCTATCTGATTCTCCTGGGCAGCCATTCTGTTTTCTACCCCCGTTAACCCATTTTTCACCTCTTTTATCCCGTTGTCTAACCCCTCAAAATTATTGTCTAACTTCCCAAATTTCTTGTCTAATCCCTCACCGGTACCCCTCGCTTCGTCCCTCATTACTCCCATTTGGCCCTCCAATCGCTCACCCTGAGCATCCATCCGGTTCCCCATTACCCCCATTTGGTTTCCCATTACCCCCATTTTGGCTTCTAGCCTGTCCATAAGGGCCCCCATTTTTCTGCTTTCCATTTTCTCACTATCGTTTTTTTTCTGCATTTCCACCATGAATTGGGTCATGAAGGCTTGCATTTGGGTCGCGCTCATTGGTTCCGCGGCCGTGGCCCCCTCAACCTCGTGCGCGAGAGCGCCATTTTGTGCGTCTGAAACCTCCGCAACCACATTGCCATTTTTCTCCTCCTCCCTTTCCTCCACATACATTTCCCCGAGGTCCTGGGTCGATTCCACCCTGTCTATCTCTCCCACCGACATCCGATCGCCTTGATTGTCCATGGCACAATCTCAAAATTCGGGTTTTGCTTTATAAAACAAAATAAATTTCGGCAGCTTGTAATTTTGAGCGCGTTAAGCGTGCTTCGGGTCCGATTTCGGGTCCGATCTCCCTCCTCGACACCAATTGTTACTCTAATAGTACAATTGGTGTTCCAAAATTTGGGCCTAACAAATTTAGTTCCAGGTCCGAATCCAACTCCTCGACACCAATTGTTACTCTAATAGTACAATTGGTGTTCCAAAATTTGGGCCTAACAAATTTAGTCCCAGGTCCGAATCTAACTCTTCGACACCAATTGTTACAGTAATAACACAATTGGTGTCCAAAATTTGGGCTAAATAAATTTAGTCCCAGGTTCGAATCCCAACTCCTGACAACCAATTGTTACAGACGCGGCTTTAGATGTTATATTGACCGAGCGGTGGTGTATTTAACTGCGTCCGAACAGTTACTCCCCGATTAGAACCCGATTCCACCCGACGTTGACCAGATCGCCCCACAGATATTCAATCGGGAAACCTCTAAAGCGACCGAAAGAGAATGAAAAAGAAGAAGAAGAATACGGAGGAAGAACAGATTTATTATACACACACAAGCAATGGATGGAAGAAGCAGTAACACAGCGAATCGTTAACTTACACTATTCATTTTTACTTAACCCCAAGACAACGAGCAGGACAGGACGTTCACACTTACACAGGGGATAATGCAGGCAGGTAGGGCTTGAGGTGGATTGCTTGAGAGGGAGGCAAAGTCGGGAGGCAGCAGCTCTCAAATTCCTCACGGTTTTGGCGGGGAAAACCCTCCGTCGCGTATCCGCTGTGGTAGACGTCACGCGCGGGTTCGGCACACCTGCTCCTCTTCTTGTGGTGGAGCTGTCTCCCTCCTTTCAGCGCGTCTCTCCAAAGCTGGTTTCCTTGCCGAGTACCTCTCCTCTTTGGCTTGGAGCGTTTCGCATCTCACCGCTCCTCTTGGTGCCGCCTCTTTGCTCATCTCCCAGGTCATCTCCCAAGTCATCTCGTAAAGCAGTCCCTTACAGTCGCTTTTATCACCTCGGGCGAAATCAAGCTGCCGGCTCCGAGGGCACGCCTACCGGGTCGCTCACCGCGGTGCTGATTGGCTGTTAGGGCTGGTTCACTCCTTCCCTCTTATGACGAGGTGGAGACACGCCTTTCTTCTCCGACTCAAAGCACATGGGCAATGGCGGCCTGCGGGATTGAAAACAACTCCCCTTTTGAAAGGAACTTTGGAGAGCGGAGATGTTTGGGGAAATTGGAAGGGCCTACGCTTATTTTGTTTGATACAATGCAAAGTCAATCTAGTGGGAAACACATATTTAGCCTACATGGAATAAGGAAATACACTATTTAAAAGATATATCGTGACCTGCATGTAAGTTTCATGGAATTAACTAGGAGGACGGCTGCGACCATTATTTACATTACGAGGATGTTACCATACTTTTGTAACATTCACATTGTAACGTTTCCACATTCGTTACACTTCCTCCAAAATTGTTACACTTCTCAAAAACCGTTACACTTCTCATAATTCGTTACACACTTCTCAAAATCGTTACAATATATATATATATATATATATATATATATATATATATATATATATATATATATATATATATATATATATATATATACAGACTTGGCATTTAATATGGAATCTTTTTTTTTTCTTGACATTGGTTTACTTTCTGAACTCAGTATATCAATCTGGTGAGTTTCTTTTACCCTTCGGTGATGTCTTTGTTGAAAGAACCATGTCACTGATTGTCTTTCGCAGCAAAAAGTCAATAACAGGATTATATCACAGGTGGCGTGACAAAATGTAAGGACAGGTACATTTGACGATTGGCTTCACAATCGGGTATATAAGGGTTGTTGCGTTCTGTATTAGTGGAAAACAACTGCTGCACGTCTACAAAAGTTATTGCCGCTTCCTCTGGAGATGGTCCGTCAACTTGACAATGCTGTTTGTCATGGAGTGGTGGCTTTACGAAATTCTGGCATGAAACAGCGTGCTATTGCTCGGCAGTATGGCATCACTCAAGGTCAGGTGTCAAAGATCCTGAAACGAAATGCTCAGAGGGGTGTCCGTACTCCAATACCGAGGCCAGGACGTCCACGCAGAACCACAAGGAGAGATGATCGCCAGCTGCACCGGTTAGTCTGCAATGGCCGTACCAAGTCAGCTAATCAGCTCAGGGCTGAGTGGCAGCAACTGACAAATGTGCCTGTATCCAGAAGGCTAGTCAACCAATGACTGGTTCAAGCAGGCTATCGTGCCAGGCGTCCCCTGAGAAAGCCACGCCTGACCAGACAACATAGCCAGCACCGATTGCAGTGGGCCAGAGAGCACCGTCAATGGCAGCCAGGACACTGGAATCACGTGACCTTCAGTGAATAGTCTAGATTTCTGGTCTATCGTCAAGATGGCCGCATCCGAGTGCACAGACAAGTGCATGAAGCCCACAACGAAGATTGTATAGTGCCAAGAGTCCAAGCTGGAGGTGGTGGGGTGACCGTTTGGGCTGCTTTTCATGCAGGGGGCAAAACTGACCTGGTTGTTCTGAATGGAAACCTGAACCAGTTCAAGTACAGGGTCATTCTGGAAGAAACATTGCTTCCATTTGCTCGTGCAGCCTTTCGAGGAAACTTTGTCTTCCAAGATGACAATGCACGGCCTCATCATGCTCGCATGATCCAACACTTTCTTGCTGACCGTGGTGTATAGCATATGGAGTGGCCTGCCATGTCCCCGGATATGAATCCGATAGAGAACTTGTGGGCAGAATTAACGCGTCAAATCGACAACTTGGACCAGCAGCCTACCTCTGTGCCTGAATTGCAGCAGACTATTGTCACTGCATGGCAAGCGATTCCTGTCCAAACCTTGGCAAATCTCGTGAACAGCATGCCTCGACGTGTACGTGCTCTCCTTAATGCTCGTGGGGGTTACACGAAGTACTGAACTGTAATTTTACTGTCCGTAATCCCAGTCATCATTTAGCTTTTGTTTTGGTTGAAAAAAAAATTGGCTAATGTGCAAAATAAAGAGATACTTCTGGAAAACGCACAGAAGTTTAACACAGTACTGTCCGTGAATTGAGTTCGATATCAGTTTACAACACTTTCAAGGATCAATTTATTTGCTTTGAAATGTCAAATGTGTTTTTTGTTTCTTTTAAAGGTCACATTAACAAAATCTAGAATAATTTCAACATAATTCCAATGAACTTTTGGTTCTAAGTCATCTTGAAAAGTAAGTTCACCCCCACAAAAACAATATTCCATATTAAATGCCAAGTCTGTATATATATATATTTTTTTACCACCATTTTTCAACATTGCATAATTCCTTCTCGTTTTTTAGATGTTTAATCTCCTATGTCTTTCATTTTTGATCATTTTGTTGAACTGCATAATTTAACAAACGTTGATCTAGAATGAAAATGCAAAATAATTCCTTTTTTATTGTTACACGACTCCAGCGATCAATTTATGCACTATGTACGTCTCGACTGCAGTGAAGCGTTGCTTCTTCATCTTATTGCATATGTGATTCTTATGGCAATGTGTGGCTTATGTGGCTTAAGCGTGGCTTACGGCAATGCATTATTTTCTGAGCAAAGAGATTTTGTTATTGGGGAAATTGATTCCCCCTCTCCCCTCTCTTCCACCCCAAACCCACTCCCTGTGGATCTGTTGAAATTCCACTCCAGTGCCTCTTCCATCTCTTCCTTTTCACTAAGTGTTATGTACAACCTCTCTTGTCTGGTCAACTGTTGTCTCTTGATCGAGATCCCTCTGTGCAGGGTGCTATTCAGTCGCGGGTCTTTGTTTATCTTGGCTGTTGTAGCACCTGGGATTCAGGTATTCAATAGGCAAACATAACAATGCGATATTTTGCTCAATATTATCAAATAGATACCTGATTCCTTCCTCTACACTACTGCAATATTATATTGCAATTTCATGCATTGTCTACATTATAATTGGAGAGACAACATTATGGAGCTACCTAATCATGCTGAATGACCTTTGCTGTGAGGTGTAGTGTTGAAAACACAATTTCTTATGATATGCTGCAGCAGTTCTCTCCCTTTAAGAGACTGGATAGCCTCTGTTCGCTTGTCAAACGATTGTCGGGGCTATTTTAGGATTTCTGTGTGGAATAAGAATGTTTGTTTCTGTGTAGAAAATGTAGTAAATTTTTCAGCTTTTTTTGTTTTGTTCCACTGCAAACCAAAGGAATACATATGTGGATACCAAAAGCTTTTAAAATTTCAACAATTTTCTGGAAGAAATGCTGCATTATTTGAAAAAAAAAAAGTGCAACGGTGCCAATATGTTTGGCCACGACTTTAGAGACTGGAGCAATTGCTTTACTGTGAGCGTGCATCCGCAATTGGGACAGCATTCCATACAATTTGCCAAATTCTGGGCCAAAGTAATGCTAAACTGCGGGAGTCGTTTTCCAATTCATGTTCTGATTAATGTTCATAGAACGCTCCATAGAAAGAATTGAGACATGGCTCATTGTGAAGAACTCTCCATGGGAAATAACATATGTTAATGATTATGTCATCGGTGCCTCCATTATGACGTCATCATTCAACAAGTACAAAACTTCATCGATCAAGATGAAATTTCTTGAGCGTCATCTCTGGATAAATTGGTCTGGTAGAGAATAAAAAATGATGATGTCATCGGTCACGTGGTTTGGCCCCCATATTTGTTTTAACACAAAAGCCTTAAAACCACTAAAACACATCCTGGCGAGGGTCTGCAATCTCCGATTGCTCTTTCTTGTTTTTCGATACAATGTCGAGGCTCTGTGTCGGAGAGTATCTGCAGTAATGCTCTGTGTTATGGTTGTTACCCTGCACACGCTAAGTGAACCCTGCACACGCTAAGTGCACATGCTAAGTGAACCCTGCACACGCTAAGTGAACCCTGCACACGCTAAGTGCACATGCTAAGTGAAAATTGTAGTTAAGCAATTGTTTCAATGTCAACAGGTAAGGGTTTTAAAGGTTGTAGAAAGAAAATTCAGAAGTTTAATTATGGAAATAACAGACTTTTACACTACCTTATCTAACACGTTACATTAGTTCTTCATGCATGTTTGTGTCCTTTAAGACATCCCTAAAAGAGTAAGTTTTTTTTCCCCCTTTTTGGAATGACTTTCAATTTTGTTTGATTGCCAGACAGGGTTCTCTGCGCATCTGCGATCGGGCCAAATGCAGAGCCAAAGTACTGCTAAACTACAGGTTCGTTTTCCGATTTGTGTTGAAAAAAACATCCTTTTTTTGTATACAAAGGCGAAGCTCGTTTAAGAGCTAACACATAAAACACATATAAACAGAAACAGAAACACACATGAAACATATAATAAAGGGAACAGGAAACAAGAGTTAAACAGGAGTTAACCCCTGTTAATTCACCCCAGAGCCACTTTTTTGAAATTCCGACTTCTTTCCTGGAAGTCCTAGCAATGTCCATGTGTTTTATTTTGTTTTTTTTTACCTCTCCCACCTCCCCCCCCCCCCCCTTCCCATGCCTCCTCCCCCCAAGCCCTCTCCCTCCCACAGATCTCCCGATGTCCCTGCTCTCAAATGTTGTACTTGTGTGCTTCCATCTCTCTCCCCATCTTGTCTCCCACTCCCTTTATCTTATGTTTTATGTGTCAGTTTGTCTTTTTGTGATTAATGTTAGCTCTTACACGAGTCTCGATCTTGTATACAAAAATAAAAATAAAAAAGGGGGAGAGAGAGGAATGCACAACAACAGTCGAGCACATGGGATAAACAGGTGGGGATAAACAAGAGGGTTGTGGGCGGTACATTGGATAAACAAGATGGACACGACAAGGCCTTTCAGGAAAAAAAATTCAACATTCAATTGAAGTTAAGTTGTTCCTTGATCATAAACTGATGTATGTAAAGACAGACAGACAGACAGAAAGAAGAGAACCAATTGCTAACCGCATTTTTTTCTTCACTTGCGTGGGGTTAAAATCAGAGACCGACATCTAAATAAGTAGTTCAACTTGTGCACATTATCGAAAACAGTTTGAGCAAGATAACCTCTCTGGCCCCAGCCCCCTCCCCCCACAAAGAGAAACAATCCACTCAACGCCATAGGCGTAGTTTGACTTCTCTATTTGGGGGGCAGGGGCGTAATATAAATAATGGGTCTGACTTCAAAATTACCGTTTCTTCGTGTAGTTACAGTGTGTGTGTGTGTGTGTGTACGTCCGTGTGTGTGTCCGTGTGTGTGTCCGTGTGTGTGTGTGTGTGTGTTTGTGTCCGGGCCATAACCTTTTTTTACCTTTTGAGTTTTCTCATCTAATTTCCAACGAAGCTTTATTATGAGAATATGGAGAAGGCAAATTAATAATTTTGGTCAAAAGGTCAAAGGTCAGTATCACATAAAATTGTCAATTTTCATCTGATCGACCAGAAATTTTAAGAATTTTCATATTGGGTCAGAATTGGTTCACCAATCGAAAGCTAGAAACTGATTATTTTTTAGATCTAACGATGAAAGGTCAAGGCTGCATAAAATCATCAATTTTCATATTGTTTTTTTTAAAAACTGTTTTCATTATTTTGAGCAGGCGGATAAGAAGAGGACGACGTCTGAATACAAACGGATGCGGAGGGGCTTTGCGTTTTCAGATGCTTTCCAGTTTGACGTGTTTACCAGCTACCACCAATATCACTATTAGCATAACAACAAATTCTTAAATACATAAAAAATAGAGTACTTTATGAATCATGTCTCCCCGGTGATACACACATATAAACATTGTCTTCATATAAATATTGTTCTTACCTTAATGACTAAAGTAGGTACAATCATCTTTCCCTTCGCTTAGGGAAAACATCCACAATGTCCTCTGGAATCTGCTTCACAGTTAAATCACCTTCCATGTGAAGAGTCAGTGAATTAAGTGTTTCTTCATCCATGGTTGAGCACAAACACTTTCTAATCCGTCTCATTGCAGAAAAGCTTCGTCCCGAAGTGGCTTCATTTGTGAAAAATCACAAATTTCAAAGTTGTTAATCTCATTTGAAAAAGGATGAAGCCAATCATGTCACTCTATGCAAATGCCGCAATATCTGCCGTGGCTGGAGGAAGAAATCCATGCACTTGGGTTCCGTTTCGCTTCGTTACTCACGTTTAAATATGGGACGTTTTAACGTAATTGTAAATTACTGAAAAAAATTAAGGAGTGGCCTTGCCCCCCCCCAAAATCTGCCGGAGACTCAACCCATATCCACTCAAATTTAATAGCCATCTTGAACATCAGCTGGACTCTGTTCATCATTAAAATTTCATGGGGCAGAGATGGAGATCCAAATAATTAGTGAGCTCAAAATGACAGAAGGGCATTTAGAATGTTCTAGGACATATGGCACAATATTTTATACTCAACATGTGCAGTACTTTTCTTTGGAGCTACAAACTCGTGACTTGCAGTGGAATATTGTCTGTTCATAATTTTCAAACCTGAAGGTCGTTTTGACATTTTGAGTCAGAGAGCACACAATAAGTACAAAAGATACATCCAAGGTTTGCAAAGTTTGTAAAATGTTTGTAAAGAACCTTTTTGGAATGCTGTTTAAAACACATAATACAGTATCGGTATCATCACCATCCAATTAGCATGGTATTGGCTTAAAGAGACCCAATCATGAAATTTTTTGAAGACATATGTTTTCGAGGATGATATCCCTGACCCATTAGCACAAAATAAAAACATTTTGGGAGAATAATAAGCCGTTTTATCGTGTTTTAAAATCGGACTTCGTGAAATTTAAAAATCGTGAAACTATTTTCACTTCTGTTATGCAAATGAGCCACTTCCATCTATTCACACGCGGACTCACGGACACGCAACTCATAAGTATTTACTTAGTGTCAATTTACCAGCCAAATTAGCACATAAACATTTCTTGTAAATTCTGCAATAAAATATTTTGTTTCTGAAGATATAATTTCAGAATTGTTTACAAAATATGCCGAAAGATGAAACTACAAATGCCAAATCCAGGAATATCACAGGTGGAAACCCTCAAGTCATTTCCTCATTCTTCTTTAAACTAAATCTCTCTATATTTTCAATCTAAACAGCATCATTCCAATCACAAATGAATACAACAGCATAAATATAACAAAATACAATGTTAAAAACACTTGTGATGCAAACGTATATTAACCAATTTAATGTAATAACCAACACAGGTGAATCTGCCGTTAAGAAAGAGCGGATATGAAACACAAATAGAAAATCAAAATCATAACTATATTGAGAAATTTATGAAACTTCCCACCCACCTTAATATGGATAAAAGTTGACTTTTTCAGTTGAAAACTCAAAATCACGATTGTACAGACATATCAAACCATTGAATGTACGTGATCGTGTGTTTACTTCTGGATCGGGATGAAGATAATTACTTGAGGACTAGCTCTGAGCTTGGCTCACATGGGCACTCCGCCTGCAACAGCACAATACTAGCTTTTAGGCTGGGCTCTGGAAGCTGAAGGCGGAGAAGCAGAAAGTAATAATGTTCCGTAGAATCAATGGCGAATTTTAATTTTACTTACTGATAAAGAAAGGGGAAGAACCCTTTTGATCATACACTACATGGCCAAAAGTAAGTGGACAACGGAACATCACACCCGTATGTTGCTCGTCGAACATCTTATTCCAAAATCATGGGCATTAATATGGAGTTGGTGCCCCCCCTTTACTGCTATAACAGCCTCCACTCTTCTGGGAAGGCTTTCCACTTTTGTTTCCAGTCAGCCACAAGAACATTAGTGAGGTCGGGCACTGTTGTTGGGTGATAATGCCTGGCTCACAGTCGGCGTTCCAATTTCCTGAAGCTCCTGACGAACAGTTGTTGTGCTGACGTTGCTTCCAGAGGCTGTTTGGAACTCAGTAGTGAGTGTTGAAACCGAGGACAGACGATTTTTACGTACTCCAGCATTCGGCGGACCCGTTCTGTGAGCTTGTGTGGCCTACCACTTCGCGACTGAGCTGTTTTTGCTCCTAGACCTGTCCACTTCACAATAACAGCACTTACAGTTGACCAGGACAGCTCTAGCAGGGCTGAAATTTGACGAACTGACTTTGGAAATGAAATGAATGACTTTTGAAATGTTGGAAAGGTGGCATCCTATGATGGTGCCACATTGAAAGTCACTGAGCTCTTCAGTACGGCCCATTCTGCTGCCAATGTTTGTCTATGGAGATTGCATGGCTGTGTACTTGATTATATTGCTATGCTTGTGGGGGGGGGGGGGGGGAGGGGAGGGGGTAGGGATACTTTAGTCCAGGTAGAGTGTATAGATTAGTGTGCTCCGACTGTTCTGAAGAAGAAGAAACCTCGATGTATCATAAGTAGGGAATTTGTGTAGACCGGATGTCAGGTCAGCTTGTATCTTCATCCCCATCAGAGGGGTGGGGCTTGTTAATTAGCGAGGGATTATGGGTAATTAATCCCCTGTATGTAATTGCCTCTGTAATCCTTTCCTGTGTTTCTTGTGACACCGCACTACAGACATCTAGGCAGAAATCGGCCATTAACAACAGTAATTAAAAACCAACCGGAAACCAGGCATGAAGCATTACTGCTGATAACACTGACTT
The DNA here is from genome assembly GCF_964187855.1 of Myxine glutinosa. Taxonomy (NCBI): domain Eukaryota; kingdom Metazoa; phylum Chordata; class Myxini; order Myxiniformes; family Myxinidae; genus Myxine; species Myxine glutinosa. The sequence goes on from NC_136270.1 coordinate 115,221,953, forward strand.
GGTGAGCGCAGAGGCACCAAAACTCCATGAAGCCACACCTAAAAAGCAGTGATTGGTCAGGGATTTGATTGACACAAGGACTGGTAAGATGGGTTTATGGGATTGGTGAAGCAGGCACAGATGACGTCAGAGCCGTGCGTACGAAATAGTTGAGGCGGCGGACCTTTTCCCTTCTCTCTCGCTTCTTCTGATTCTGGATCCCATAGTGAACGGTCGCATTTTGGCTCTCTCAGCATCGACGTCCTCTCGCCCTTCTCGTTTTGGAACTTGTGGTGAACGGTCGTGTGCCGACATTTTTCTCTTATCTCTTGGGTCCGGACTTTGTTGGTGATCGGTCGCTATTGCTTTTACGCAAGTAAGCTTCATTGCAAACGGTCATTGTCCAATATCTTGCTAGTGGTCGTGAGGAGGGGAACTGTGGACGGAGAGCTGCGGTTTCCGTGCAGAGATCGTGTGGATAAGCACGGCTGGAAGAGCGAGCTGCACGCCAAGCTCGTTCGCTTCGTGCGGGAGGCCTACTTCGCGCCAACGAATGTGCGTTTCCCGCCAAGGCCTCAAACAATCTTTGACGATTCCTGACGAGATACACCCCCAGCCGATTTGAGCTAAGTGCCACACAAATAGCACATTTATTTTCAGTTATTTTATCCTTGGTCTGTCTTCAGGTCTGTGTGGGAGCGCTCCATTTAGGAATCATAGTTTTATTTTGCCGTGTTTTATTTTGTTACCGGCATTTTCTTTAATAAAACCCGTATTTTGTACAGTTTAAATTCCGTGTCATGTGAGTTGATTTATTGCAGGTTTGAGGACTGCCGGTGAGATCCATGAAGGTCAGCGCTTTTCGGTCTCTTCCCCCCACGTGTATTGTCTGCTATATTTTGACTGAAGTGTTAAGCTCGTTTGGTCATCTGTGTCACCCTGCTGTGTTCACCACACAGGATAATCACACGACATTTGATGTCAGGAGTTTGGGATTCGGACTCAACGGACATTTTGTGTTTGAGGGTTGCGAGTTCGTCACCCGCTGAGGGCGAAATTTCGCTCAGCTTTTGGAATCCAAATTTGGCACGACTGTCTTTCCCTCGTCGTGGGGGAGATAATCGTAGTACCGGGGTGTCCAAATTTTATCTTTTATTGGTGAGCGAAGTGCAACATCACATTTTCGGACAATTAAAAAATATATATTTGCCTGAGGTAAAATACGCGTGAGGGAAAACCGCTTTGTCAGCACGTAATGGTGGACGTGAGCGTCATGGCCGAGCGGGTTGGGGATCCCGAAGAGTATGCAGGTGATCCGGGGATAGAGGGGTATGAGAGAAGGATTAAAACCTCCCCCGTTCCTCAGCAATCGAGCCAGGGAATAGACCCGGTGGTTGTCCAGGCCATGTTTGCAAAATTAATGGAAAATTGAATGCTCGAGATGAGATTTTTGAACGAATGGGGGCCGGATTGGATGCCCGTGTTGAACAAATTGATATAAATATGGCTAAATTGGATGCCTTTGGTGAACTGGTGAAGGGAATGACAAGAGAAACGAAAACCCAAAGAGAACAAACGAATGAAATAGAGAAAGAACAAAAGAATGAAATCGGGGCACAGGAGAAGCCATGGGCAGCAGAATTTGAATCAAAACGGGGGGAGTTGACAGTGGTAATGGAAGAGTGTGCAACCTAAGCTGATCCACTTCAGACACATGAGACAGAATATTTAGAAGTAAATGGGGGATACTCAAATTTAAATGGCGAATGTTTGTCAACTGAGGAAGATCTGGATGGCTATTGGGGTAGTGCGGATGTCACAATTCAACAGCACGGGAAGGAATTTGGACTTGTGCAGCACCAGGGCGGTTGTGCGGAGCAACAGGGGGTAAAACTATTAGAGGTCCGTGCAACAGAACCGGAGGGGTGTGTATAGATGAAGACCTGTTGGGGCCACAATTGATGATTGGGGATGATAATGTGAATGATTTGACACAGCAGAGATGGACACCTTGGACAGTAACATCGAGGAAGGAGCTGCTTGAGTCCAAGAGAGTCTGAGACATGAGGTGAGTCGGTCCATCGAATATCCCCAGGATGAGATTCAAGTGACCGAGGGGACCCTCACCACGAACCATAATTGGGTACCAGAGGCTCCGAAATTGGATACCCAGCAGGGGGGGTGTTTTGGCTCCGAGCTGGATTCAGACATGGAACAGTCAGGAGATAGATCCTCGAAAAAACTGGTCCCCAAAGAGAATTTTGAGCAGCTGCTTGGTAGAGCGGCAGAGCAACCTGAGGAAGGGGTTGTCACGTGCAGCTGCGGTTATTGGGCACATGAGGCCAACATTTTTAAAAGGAAATTTAAATTTTAATGGGAATTTAATTTGGAACAGCCTTGGAGGGAATTGGTCCCCGGGCTGCACAATTTGGACCGGGAGAGTTAAGTGGGGCCGGCTTAATGGGAAATTGCCCCACTTGGAAATTGGGTTATGCCAGCCAGCTGGGGGCTGTGCTTGCAATATTTGGACATGGGGTCCGACCATGGGTGTCATGGTACGGCCTGGGCCCCACCGGGGGTCTGGTGGAGTGTGGCGTCCCTTGTCCATCGGGGCACCACCCAAGCGAGTGTCTCAGGCCGGCACTGGACCCTGGTGGGGGTTAAGACCTCCGGGGGTCCGAGGTGGTTTCCCACAGGTACCTGGGATGGTGTATTATGAGGACCACTAGGGGGAGGTATTGTGGGCCATGCTTTGATGGCGGCACCATGGACGGCCAACACGGGCCTGATGTGGTGACCGCCCAGGCATGCGGCCTGGCAGCCTCTCCCTGAGACACTGGGACAGCCAACATGTGATGACATGTTGAACGGTCGTGTTCCGAGATCTTGCTAGTTGTTGTGAGGAGGACATCTTGCTAGTGGTCATGAGGAGGGGAACTGCGGACGGAGAGCTGAGGTTTCCGTGCAGAGATCGTGTGGACAAGCACGGCTGGAAGAGCGAGCTGCACGCCAAGCTATTTCGCTTCTCGCGGGAGGCCTACTTCGCGCAACAAACATGCGTTTCCCTCTAAGGCCTCAAACGATCTTTGACGATTCCTGAAGAGATACACCCCAGCCGATTTGAGCTAAGTGCCACACAAATAACACATATTTATTTTCAGTTATTTTATCCTTTGTGTTCGGGTCTGTGTGGGAGCGCTCCATTTAGGAATCATAGATTTATTTTGCCTTGTTTTATTTTGTTACCGGCATTTTCTTTAATAAAACCGGTATTTTCGTACAGTTTAAAAATCCGTGTCGTGTGAGTTGATTTATTGCAGGTTTGGGGACTGCTGGTGGGATCTGTGAAGGTAAGCACTTTTCAGTCTCTTCCCCCCACGCGTATTGCCCGCTATATTTTGACTGAACGCCTCGGAGTGTTAAGCTCGTTTCGTCATCTGTATCACCCTGCGGTGTTCACCACACAGGGTAGTCACAAGACAATATATACCTGTCAGCAATGGGTGTGGCTGAAACAGCCGAATCCACTAATTAGAATTGGTGTCCACATACTTTTGGCCATGTAGTGTATATCTTTATTGGAAAGAAAATCATGCAGATGATTTTATTGCAGAAAACATGAAAAATTATGTCGAGTTGACCGACCGCGGGCGGAGCATAGCAGTACCTCTCTACTACACTCACTGAATATAACACGTAGGGGTGGTATGTACATTACTAGTGGACTCTCACTATGCAACTAGCAACATCAACGAATTTGCAAAGGACAATATTATGGGAAAAAGAGTTAAAATAAAATGTCTTACCTGTCTGTATTTGAGCATTATGTCTCAGAACAGTGGATGGTTGTAATGGGGGCACTGCATACAATTTTTGGCTGAAAAGTGTCGGTATGGCATCGTGTGTCAGCTATTTCCAAGGCTTGTTTCCCAGGTAGTGAGCCTGTTGATCAAATACTAACACTATCGGCTCGAATTGGTCTTTGTAGAAACTCGATATTTTGAATCAGTATGCGTTTTCATGTTGAATTTGGTTGTTCCTAGGATTTTCAACGACAAAGCACAACGTTGATGATCTTTTTGTGGGTCAGGGATGCAAAAAAATGACAAATTTCTCGACGATTTGAATAGTTAAATGCTTGGAACTTCGGCATCTTTAACGCTAGATCAACGCATCGGCATCTTTAACTCGTGATGAAATGCAGACTTCCATGTCCATCATTTGATTTGTGCACCCGTGACGTCACGCGAGTCGAGGGAAGTAGCTCATTTGCATAACGGAACTGAAAATAGTCCGATTTTAAAACACCATTATTCAGCTTATTATTTTCCCAAAAATATTTTTGTGCTAATGGGTCAGGGATATCATCCTCTAAAACATTTATCTTCAAAAAAAAATCATGATTTTATTCCTTTATTGGTTAATGTGCCCCCCCCCCCCCTCGACGTCTTAGGGTTCTGAGTTTGAGCCCATGTCACAACGTTGAACGAACACCAGGTGGGTTGATTCAGCGTGTCAGGTAAAATGAGAACCAGCTGATTGATAATAGAGGGCACTGCATCAGCGGTACAGCCATGCCCCCCGCCCCCCCCCCCAGAAAAATGATGCAACCAGCAGGCACAGGCTGATCACGAACCACCACCATCATCAAATTCTTGAATAGGCTACGCAGTTTCAAACTGGTCGTTGGGAGTCTCAGAATTATTCAGGCAAGGCAGAATACGTGGAATGAAGAACTTGTCTTGCTGCTGATAGCTAATGTCGATCTGCATCGGTGGACATTACAGGTCGAACAGTGGATGAAATCGACAGAAAGTTGATTGAGAAATGCGAACCGAACGTGGGAGGCAATGCAAGGAGAAGCTGAGGTTTCGGGCATTAACCTTTACGCCCGGAATCTCAGCTTCTCCTCGTTTCCAACCACGGTTAGCGTACCTGAATCAATATCCTGGTGATTTCATCCAAGGCAGCTGCGATGGTTGCTCCTGCCAGGAAACAATTTGACCCAGCAAATCATACTCACTCTCTGTCTACAAGAGCACCAAGAACATCTCTATAAAATATCCCCACCAAGTCTACTTGAAATTCTGCAGAACAACTAATCTTGAAGTAAAGCAAAAACTATTTACAAAACAGGACCTTTCAATTTAACAACCTAGCTCTTATACGAGCCTCGACTAAGTACAGGCAGTCCCCGGGTTACGAACGCCCGACTTACGAACGCCTGACTTACGAACGCCCGTACTTACGTACCGACCTCCATAAAGCCTATTATTAAAAATATATATATATATATATTTTTGATTGTATACAGAATCGAGGCTCGTGAAAGAGCTAACATTTATCACACAGAAAAAAAATCAAACAGACACACAAAGTATATAATAAGGGGAGCGGTAGACAAGAGAAATATGAGAAAAGCTCTGTTCAAGCCCCCCTTGATGTTTACTTTAAGAAAATTGACGAGCACCAGGTCCATCCTCTCCAGCTCCAGGTCCATCCTCTCCAACACCAGGACCATCATCTCGGAGAGATATATCAAGGTATGATCGTTTCAAGGTTTGCAAGATATCAATTGGAACGAGAGTAAGTGTTAACCTTTAATCATTATCTTGAAGGAGCTGGGGCTCCCACGTCGATCGGAAGAATGGACGCGACAAAAAGCTGGAATTCATCCGAGTTGCTTTAATCAAACCAAACACTCAGGCACTCTGAAAAGCCCGTTTATCGGGCAGCAATATATATACATATTATCCCGGAGCGTTTGCCCAGGAAAGGCGAGAGGGGGCGTGGCCCAGCGTCCTGGCTGCGGCCTGGCAAGTTGAGGGCGAGCCTGCCCGGGCGTCCTGGACGAGCCCGGCATGGTGATCGCTCCACGTCCTTGATAGGTGCAAGGCGATTGTGAAAACCCAGCGGTAGCTGCTACACACGTCCCCCCAGAATCGACTTGCACCGGCAGGGTCAATTTGAGGGGGGTCCTGATGACCCGGCCGAAGCGACCCCTGGCGGGTCGTGGGAGGGGGTCCGGTGTGGTGGTGGGCGGTCGAGTGGGGGGCACCGTGGACGGGGGGCGGCCTCGCCACGGCGGAAGGGCCACCCGTGGTGGGTGGTCGACGTCCACGTGCGCCGGCTTGAGGCGGTCCACCGCAATCCGGTCCGACCTGCCGCCGATGTCGATGACGAACGACTTGTCGTCCCAGCACTTCGCACAGCGGAGTATGTTTTTGTGCGTCACGACGCACATCGGGGGCCACTCCGGCCGTGGAGGTTGCGTGTCAGAAGGTTGCGTGTTCAAATCACATCGGGGTCACCAATGAAGGAGCTGGGGCTCCCACGTCGATCGGAAGAATGGACGTGACAAAAAGCTGGAATTCATCCGAGTTGCTTTAATCAAACCAAACACTCAGGCACTCTGAAAAGCCCGTTTATCGGGCAGCAATATATATACATATTATCCCGGAGCGTTTGCCCAGGAAAGGCGAGAGGGGGCGTGGCCCAGTGTCCTGGCTGCGGCCTGGCAAGTTGAGGGCGAGCCTGCCCGGGCATGCCCGGGCGTCCCGACCGAGGCCTGGCAAGTTGAGCGCGGGCCTGCCCGGGCGTCCTGGATGAGCCCGGCATGGTGATCGCTCCGCGTCCTTGATAGGTGCAAGGCGATTGTGAAAACCCAGCGGTAGCCGCTACAATCTTTTCTTTTCTATCTAAACAGTTTAAGAAATGTTTCTTTCATGTTTTTTATACCTATAGATGTTTTAGGTAAAATATATACTATATACTAAGACAAACATTTGACTAATTGACACGAGTTGTGAACCGTACATAACTGTTCCGACTTACATACAAATTCGACTTACAGACAGACTTAAAAACGGAACTCGTTCGTAACCCGGGGACTGCTTGTATACAAAAATAAAAAAAACATCAATGAACTTGAATTGTTTCACTGTTTTCAATACAAAAACACCAATAAAGAGAAAGAACGTTTTTTTTTTCGTGGTTGTTTATACGGTTGCATTATATTGTAAGAATAATACATACATAGCTAAAAAGTAAGGTAGAAGCAGAATTGTCTTGCATAGGTTACCATCAATGAATTATCTGTTTGTTACAATGGTCATATTATTTTCTGATTTAAAAAACCTGTTAATGGAGGTTAGAGCAGATTATAGTCGAAATTTCTGGTTCAAAATCACAAGATGAGTCGTTCATTTTGGTGTTGTGTTTGCAGCGATTGCACAGTTTACCCAGAAAGCACAGCAACGCCAGCTTTGTACTGGCCAAATTGCGTGCCAACTTAACGCCAATTTATCTGGTCCAAATATATATATTTTTAAACAATCCAATACCACTGGCTATCTGAGCAACCAATGGCTGTTCACAAAACATTTCAATTGTTACCTTGAACCTCAGTTCACCCCCAAAAGATATCCATAGAAACAATAACATTAAATTTGATTCAAGAAAACCTTTATTGTAGTCATGGCAGCAGAGAGGACACGAATTAAATATGGTTCAATATGCTTGCTCTCAGATCTAAAGGCACAGTCCAGCTGTGGCTGACAGATCAACTCTGTCTTCGGCCTCTCTATAATGCAAGGCCACTTAAACTCATTTCACAACCAACCCGCCATGTCGAAAGCGTAAAACGTGGCCAAAAATATCAAGACGCTTAAAGAAAAAAAAACACCAATTGTAGGATTATTGGCTAACTCGTGAGAGAAATACAGCACTGTCAGGAAGTATTCACACCCCTTGACTTTTTTCCACGTTTTGTTGCGTTACAGCCTGAATTTAAGATGGATTAAATTGAGATTTTCTGTCACTGATCTACACATAATACCCCATGTTGACAAAGTGGAAATTTGTTTTTCGAAAGGTTCACAAAATAATAAAAAATGAAAAGCTGAAAAGTCTTGAGTCAATAAGTTTTCATCCCCTTTGCTATGACACTACAAATTGTACTCTGGTGCATCCAATTTCCCTTGGTCATCCTTGATACGTCTCTACAACTTGATTGGACTCCATCTGTGGCCAATTAAATTGATTGGACATGATTTAGAAAGCAACACACCTTTCTATATAAGGTCCCACAGTTGACAGTACATGTCAGAGCTGAAACTCTACCATGAAGTCCAACAAACTGTCCATAGAACTCCGACATAGAATTGTGAGGAAGCAAAGATCTGGGGAAGGGGATAAAATAATTTCTGGAGTGTCAAAAGTTCCCAAGAGCACACTGAGCTCCATAATTAGGAAATGGAAAGAATATGGAACTACCCAGACTCTTCCTAGAGCTGGCTTTCTGACCAAACTGAGCAACCGGGCAAGAAGGTCCTTGGTCAGGGAGGTGACCAAAACCCAATGACCACTTTGACAGAACTACTGAGTTCCTTGACTGAGATGGGAGAACCTGCTGGAAGGACAACAGTTTCTGCAGCACTTCACAAATCTAGGATTTATGGGAGAGTGTCAGATAGAAGCTACTCTTCAGAAAAAGGCACATGACAGCATGCCTGGAGTTTACAAAAAAGCACGTGAAAGATTCTGAGAGCATGAGGCAAAAGATTCTGTGGTCGGATGAGATGAAAATTGAACTATTTGGCCTGAATGCAAAGCGCTACATCTGGTAGAAACTGAGCACAGCTCATCACCCATCTAACACCATCACTACCATGAAGCATGGTAGTGGCAGCATCATGCTATGGGGATGCTTTTCAGCGGCTGGGACCAGGAGATTTGTAAGGATAGAAGGAACAATGAATGGAGCCAAATACAGGCAAATCCTTGAGGAGAAGCTGCTTCAGAGTGCAAAAGACCGTGGACTGTAGTGAAGATTTACATTCCAACAGGACAATGACCCCAAGCATACAGCCAGAGCAACACTTAACAAGAATGTGAAAATCCATGAGTGGCCCAGCCAAAGCCCAGACTTGAATCTCATTGAGAATCGGTGGAAACTCTTGAAGATTACTGTTCTTCAACACTCCTCGTCCAACTTGACAGGGCTTGAGCAGATATGCAAGGAAGAATTGGAGAAACTCCCCAAATCCAGTTGTGCAAAGCTAATACAGTCATACCTAAGAAGACTCGAAGCTGTAATCACTGCTAAAGGCGCTTATACAAAGTAATGACTCAGGGGGTTGAATACATATATAAATTATATATTTATGTATTTCAATTTAAATATTTTATTAAAATGTCTGAAAGAAAAATTCCACTTTGAGATTATGGGGTATTATTTGTAAACAAGTGACAAAAAAATCTCAATTTCATCAATTTTAAAATCGGGCAGTAACACAACAAAATGTGAAAAAGTCAAGGGGTGTGAATACTTTCTGAAAGTACTGTATATAATAGCTTCAGACGCTGCTTGGTTTAACCAGGAAGCCATTGAAAGTTATGTAGGTGTCAACATCATCACTATACAAGGCATTCTCACGAGATCGTTTGAAGAGTCTAACCCACACCTCATCTTGTGCCTTCAACTCTAACATCACACTCTGACTCTGCATGATGCTGCGCTCCCCCGGTTGTGCGTACAAGACGACTGTGGCTTCATCATTGTGCATAATGTGCAGGTATGTTTCCTTGGAGTTCCACGTGTGCACGTTCACATTGAAATAGTAGATCCCTGGTATGTAGCAGAAGAATCTTCCCATGAAGACGTTGAAATGTCCGTCTGTGTTGACGAACTCCGTGTCGAAGACCAGTGGAGTGAAATAGTCATTACTATGGACTTCAGTGCGCCGAGCGACGGAGAAGGCCGAATAGCGTACCTTGCAGTCTTCTCCTGATAAACCGTTGCTGCCTTTTCGACCAGGTGGACCTATAGGTCCAATAATACCATCGGGTCCTGAAAATCCTCTCTTTCCATGTGATCCACGGTCACCTTTATGTCCCTTTTCGCCTGTGGACCATAAGGAAAAATAAAATAATTTTGGTCGCACGATGAACAATTCCGTAAGCCTTTTTCATCAAAGTTTACAAATCAATTGGGTGTTCATAATTCGTTAATAAACTGAAGGAGCATTACACATTTGATTTAGGATATAAGGATCCATTAAATTAAGAAAGATTCATTCATATGTAAGCAGCGCTTGGCTGCTGATTGCCACATTTCTGAGGCCACAGCTCCACAGGCTGATCCAGTGCCCCCAAGGAGAATTTTACCATGGTACCGGACACAATGCTAAACAAGAAAGAGCAATCATAGATTTCATACTCTCGCCAGGACGTGTTGTGTGGTGTATTTTGTGTGGTGTTTATTAGCTACTGTATTTGTGTGGTTTATGGAAGATGTAAATTTATACTCAATCCAATATGGCTGCCGAACCACGTGGCCGCTGACGTCATCAATTTAATTCTCCCATGCAATGTTTGTGTAGATCGCTTTCAAGAAATTTCAAACTGATCGGATCAAGCGCTCTACTTCTCTAATTATGACGTCATAATGAAGGCACCAATGACATCATCATGAATATATGTTGTTCCCCCATGGGGAGTACTTGAGGTGCTCCGATTTTGAGAATTTCCTGTCAATTGGACCAAGAGTTGCAGAGAAAAGTATACTCACGTATCTGTGCAGACAGACAGACAGACATAAACAAATAGACCCAAATTCAATACCTTCTCCTCTGGCAAGGGTTATTATTTTCAAAAGTCTTTGTGTGATGTTTAACGTCCAACAGTGAATGCTAGCAGACAAGACACGCAGCTTAATATGCCATCTGAAAGGTGGTGTACTCGTTGATACAAGACTGTCTTAAAAACATCATTACAACAGTTTATAGGTGATTGGTAATTGAGCCTGGGTCAGTAGGATTAAATGTAAGTGCGCTACATCTGTGACAGTTCGGTTGACTTTTTCACGGTGAACAGGTATTTATCAATACTTATCCACAATGTAATACCGTACTGTATTTTCAATCCTATCAGAAATAATTAATGTTGGGACTGAATCGTCAGCACTCTTCACTGGAAACACCTTTTATGAATGTCCACAAAATATGCTTCATTTTGATAATTGGACAATACCTGGTGATGTTTATGGTCACTCACTTTTCAAAATATTTCTATTTTTATGGACCTGTGTCCTATTGACAAAAAATGTAGACAGCACTATTTTGGAGAGTTAGGTGTTTTTTTTGCTTTTACTTTTGCTGTCACCTCCCAGTAATCAGTCGGGGGAATAATTTGTAATTTGGTCAAGGTGCGCACAAGAACTTGCTTTCTCTTCTCAAAAGACACCAAAGGATCTTTAAACACCTACAAGCGTCCATTGCTGCAGGAAGACAGGTCCTCCAGCTTCACATCCTTCTGATGGAAGGTTGACATTTATTCAACACCAGGGTGATGGTTTACAGCTAGGTCAGGATTCGAACCCAGGTTAGACAGCCCAAAAGTAGCTTTAAGCTATCCTACCAGCCCCCCCCCCCACACCCCCCACTTTGTTGATCAGCTGCCATGAATATGTCATGGGACTCAGCTTCAAGATGACATCCACATCATGGGGGTTGCCAGAATAGGGAACAATTTACTTGTGTATGTCTAATACTGATATGCTGTAATTCAGGGGCTAGTGTACACTTTGGTGAAAAAGTACGAAGCAAAAAAAACAATTCGATAAGCACTCTCTAAAGTATTCATTTGAATGTCTCAATGTGTACATACTTCATATCGTTAAGATTTGTGTAGGAAAACAAACTGCTAAGTTTCAACTCTAAAAAGCAGAGACCTCTCCACTTGTAACCTTCACATAATTTTCTTGCACAGTGTGAAACTCCTTTCCCATACAGAGAAAACTGTTTTACAGTCACAGTCACAGTGTAACAATAAATCCCGGGTGTTACAACAATATTATAGAGATTGTTCCATTTCATCCGGAAAGCAAAAGGAGGCTTTTAGATATCCACATTCCAGGAAAGAAAGAAATGGGCACCACCCAGTCTACTGGACCATATAAAAGCCAGCAGGTGAACCAAAAGATACTTCATTGGATCAGATATTTGCATTTGATCACATCGACTGGCATACATTCATTGATCGTTTCGCTCTTTATCAGAATTGTCCGAGTTGTAAAAAAAAAAAGGAGCGTGACTCGCTACTTCCATGGGAATGGGATGAGAAGAGAAAATAAGTCTTGCCTTTTACAATGCTGATTTCAATCTCTGGAACTGGCTGGAATGCTTTGTCTGCCACAGGTAGAGCAGTTACACCAGGACCGTCCTCACCATTTGGATCACAGCACCGGAAGCAGGGTGGGCTCGTTGTCGCACTGTCTGGCTTGCTAGTGCCTTCACAGGTCGACATTATGATCCCCAAAACCAAGAGATCCAGGTGAACAACCATTGACAGCATGGCGAAAGGCCTGTAACAAGGAGATGGCAGACAGTGTGATGACCTTTGTACAACATGGCCAAAATATTTTGAATGCTAGATTACAGAATGCCAGATAATAGCTGAATGCTATAATATTATACAGGGTGAGCCATAAAAAGGTAAATAAAACCAAAAATTGCAACTCCACACAAGTAACAGATATGAAAGAATATTTTATTATGAAATATCTGTACAATCCTCAAGTTTTGATACTGAAACCAAGTGCTCAATATGATCTTCCCTCTATTATAAATTTTAGTATACACAGCAACAGGTTACAAATCACTTGCTGAAGGGAATCTTGCATAACTTTGGGGATAATCTGAATAAGTGTGTCTTTAAAATTGGCAATGCACGACTTTCAAAATGACGTAATCCACCCCAGAATGCTCAGTGCGCATGCGCAAACACCCCAGGAAACGGCGGTGTACGGGGCAATGTGGGGCAATGTAAAGTATACCTTGTGTGCGATATAAGGAGTGTTACATAAAATGGCTCATAATGCTTCTAAAGAAAGCCGAAAATACTTGAAATTGTAACGGCAAGAAAGGTGTGTGTTGTTACATAAAATGGCTCACAATGCTTCTAAAGGAGGCCGAAAATACTTTTAATTCTAATGGCAAGAAAGGTGTGTGCCTCTGCACAACAAAAGAGTTGGATAACTTTCCGAACTTGCCCAAAAAGCTGATAACTTGCAGCTCTCTGTAAAGCAAACTCCCATGGCCACGTGGATCGGCCCCTGAAGGTTCAGAGATGTTCGCATTCTACCCAAACATTCAACCGTCGCTGCCAGTGAGGGGACTTTGAACCTTGCGGGATTACCTCATCTGAACATGGCAAGCTTGGTGATTTATGTAATGGACATCTGCTTTTGGAAAAGCAATGCCATCATTCCTAACATTCAACCTGACTTCCAAAGAGACACCTTACCTGGTTTGATTGCTTCCTAACTGATAGGAAGGTCATATTTGGGGCTTGTCGATGCACAGAGTATGTTTAAAATGATGATATTTAGTGTTAATCATGTTTGGGAGGAAGGGGTGGAGGGGTGACAGTGAGAGTTGTATGTGCTGTAAGGGCCATCATAAATACTTTGGGGGGGGGCGGGTGGGGGTGGGGGACCACAATATAAATTATACTAGATTTTTGCATCTATTGGTAAAAGGAGAAGCATCCGTTTGTGTGTGTGTGTGTGTGTGTGTGTGTGTGTGTGTGTGTGTGTGTGTGTGTGTGCGCACACGCGCGCACGCATGTTATAACTGTGGCAATCGCTCGATAATTGTATTAACAGGAAAAGGTATGAACTCGCCACCTACCAAACAACAACCGATGACATCTTCATGAAGATGACAATCTTCTCCATTTTGCCCTATTTTCTGCATCTCTCCTTGTTAACCCCCTTGCCCGCATTTCTTCTTCCACCATCTTTAGCCAAGTCTTTCTCGGTCTTCCCCGTCCTCTACTTCCTTCTACATTCATTTCCATCACTCTTCTCAACCAGTCACTTTCATCCTTCCTCAACACATGACCAAACCATCTCAACCTGTTCCTCTTCACAGCATCAATCACAGGCTCTATTCCCATCATCTTTCGCAATTCATCATTTGTCTCCCTCTCTCTGAACGATACTCCGTACATCCGTCGAACCATTCGCATTTCCACCCTTTCCAACCTTCGTTGCTGCTCTACGTTCATTACCCATGTCTCGCTCCCATAAATCATAACACTTCTCACACATGCAGCATACACCTTTCCCTTCAGCTTCAACGACACTCCCCTCATCATCAGCACGCCACTCAGTTCCCTCAACTTCTTCCATGCACATCTCACTCGAGCAACCGTTGCCGAGTCTGATCCACCTTCTCCATTCAGCATGTCTCCGAGGTAGCAAAATGTTTTCACACCTTCCAGCTTCACACCGTCTCCAAGATCCAACTCAACATTTCCTCCATCTGCAGCTCCCTCTGTGCACACCTTACATTTGAATGTAGCTGCCACACTGGTTAATGACCCTCTCAGACCACTACATTTTTGATGAACCCACTCAGCGCACATTGTACATTGAATGGAGTTCACTCCGACACCCTTCCTACACACAGCACAGGGCCACTTCCCAGTTCTTTCCACCTCACCACATGCTTTACCACTTGCCATCACCTTCATCTTTCCGATATTCACCTTCAGACCTTTTGTCTCCATACATTCCTTCCACTTGTTCACCTTTTCCTTCAGTCCATCCATACTTTCCACAATCAACACCAGATCATCTTGTTACATATTTATGTGAATGTATGGGAATTACCATTCAGGTCTTTGCTTATCCGTGTGGAGTATATTAAGTTGTTGTGGTTGGAGGGTCAGGAGCCCTTCGGAGGGAGTGGCCGGAAACGGAAGTGGCCGGGAAACGGAAGTGACCGAGGAGGGAAGAAGAAAAGACACGAGGGAACAGGACGAGTCTTCTTCTTGATCTTCCTCGCCCCGCGACGACAAAAGGTGGAATCGACCTCGTGCTGCGTGGAAAACAGAGGCGTTCCGAAACCCGTTTGGCGAGAGGAGTTACCTGGACGCGTAACTACCTTTTGACACGTCAAGTCCCCGTGAGTTCATGCACGGAACCAAGCGGTCGCACGTTGGGCCACGCGCGCGTTGCAAACCGCGCTTGGTTTTGCCCCGTCTACAAGGACGCGTACGGG
Organism: Myxine glutinosa; assembly: GCF_964187855.1. Classification (NCBI taxonomy): domain Eukaryota; kingdom Metazoa; phylum Chordata; class Myxini; order Myxiniformes; family Myxinidae; genus Myxine; species Myxine glutinosa. The sequence goes on from NC_136270.1 coordinate 115,237,000, forward strand.
TCGCACGTTGAGCCTCGCATGCGTTGCAAACCGCGCTTGGTTTGCCCCGTCTACAAGGACGCGTACGGGTCGCACGTCGAGCCTCGCACGCGTTGCAACCCGCGCTTGGTTTTGCCCCGTCTACAAGGACGCGTACGGGTCGCACTTTGGGGCCTCGCGCGCGTTGGAAGCCGCGCTGGATTTTGCCCCGTTGCTTGGCAAGGAGGGGCGCTGCAGCAGCTGTCCCCGGTACGAGACGGCACGTTTGGAGCACGTCCGCCCGGGGTTCGTTCAACCGCCCGTGTGCGGAGACGAGAGACATTGTGAGAGACATTGACCACGGAGGGAGTCGGGAGTGGGGCTCACGTGAGGAATATATAAGATGGCCATCTTAGAGTTAGTGTAGATGAGTTTGCATCTTTGTAATATTGATTGTGCATTGTTGATGGTTGTTGATTGCTCAGGGAATATATTATTGATTATTCTGGATCCTTGGTGTGGGGTTTCTTCTTGACCGGAATTCATATGGGTTGCGTTACGAAAGCTCATATATATCATCCTACTTGCTGGCGAAGGTCCTCTCACGGTCCGGGGGTCACCGAGACCAGGTAGTCACCGAGGGGACCACGTAACAGAATTGGGGGCTCGTCCAAATTACGATTTGCGGTTTCGCAATTGGGTCTACGTCCGGGATTTAAAATTGTATAAAATAATAAAATAATAATTTTTAGTAATTAAAATTTATTAATTAATTATTAATTGGTAAATTTTTTTGTTTTGAGAAATTGCGGTAAAATCTTGGGTGAAGGTTAACAGGTGTTAACGATAGGCACCATGGCGTTTGTGGCACAGAACTTTGGGGTAACACCGAATGAGGCACAGTTCCGAGCGTTGCTAAAGTCGGACCTCTTGAAATTGGCCAAACATTTTAACTTGGAGGTCCGAACTAATTTGAGGAAGGCAGAGTTGCAGGCCACGGTGATACAATCTATGGTGGGATTAGGAACATGGGACGAGTTAGCCTGGGAGTGGCTACCCGAAGAACCAGAAGACGTTGAGCTCCGGAAACTGGAGTTGCAGTTACGGAGCCAGGAACGGATTAAAGAAGAAGAAAGGAAAGCAGAAAAGGAAAGAGCAGAAGAAGAAAGGAAAGCAGAAAAGGAAAGAGCAGAAGAGAGGAGGGAAGAGAAACAAGCGGAGGAAAGGAGAGTGGAACGAGAACTCCAGGAAAGGTTAAAAGAAGAAGAAAGGAAAGCAGAAGCAGAGGAAAGGAGAGTGGAACGAGAACTCCAGGAAAGGTTAGAAGGGAGAAAAGCAGAGGAGAGGAGAGCTGCAAGGGACCTCGAAGCAGAGGAGAGAAAAGCGGAAAGGGAATTAAAGGAACGTGACATGGAGCTTCAGCAAGAAATCAAATTCAAGGAGCTGGAGTTAATGAGAGAACGGGGAGAGGCACCACCCTTGCTGACGGGGTCGACACCTAACCAGAAAACCTGGGATGTGGGCAGACATGTGAGGCTGGTTCCACCGTTCAGTGAAAAAGAAGTCGCGAAATTTTTCCCACACTTTGAGAAAGTGGCTCGACAATTAAACTGGCCGGAGGAGGCATGGACCATACTCGTGCAAAGTGTGCTGGTGGGGAAAGCTCAGGAAATTTATTCGGCGCTACCAATGGACCAATGTGCAGATTATGAGGTACTGAAGAAGCACATCCTCAAGGCCTATGAGTTGGTTCCGGAAGCTTACAGGCAAAAATTCAGGAATGCCAGGAAGGGGGAGAGTGAGACCCATGTGGAGTTTGCCAGAGTGAAAGAAAACATGTTTGATCGGTGGTGTGAGTCAAAAGGAGTCGGGAAAGACTTCGAGGCATTGCGGGACTTGATCCTGGTGGAGGAATTCCAGCAGTGTGTCCACGAGGACATCAAAGTGTACCTGCAGGAAAAGAAGGTACCAAAGTTGTGGGACGCAGCCACCATGGCAGATGATTATGCCTTAACCCACCGAATAGGGGTCCACGAACCTAACTCCTCGCCTAGATCTCCGCAGGGGAGGTGGGGAACAGCAGGTGCGGAGAACGACCATACATGGCGGCGGCCTCGAGATGATTATGGGGACAACTATGATACCCCACCGGTTCGAAATCAGAGGGATGCGGGCCCAAGACAAACTTATAGTTCGGGGGGCCCGAGGCAGACCCCGAGTTTTATCCTCCGGACCTACTTGCGCGTTTTGCAAGAAACCTGGACACTTGATGTCCAGTTGTTACCTCATGAAAAGGGACAACCCAGAGCGGAGTCCGACTATTACAACTCCGAATGCGATGGCTAGCGTAAGAAATCGCCATCAAAAGGGTTACCAACCATTTATTTCAGAGGGGTTTGTGTCACTGGATGGAGCCTCGACTAACCGGAGACCGGTTAGGATATTGAGGGACACAGGGGCCCATCAATCTTTAATGCTTGAAGGCATTTTGCCATGGTCCGAGGAGACGGCAACGGGGGATAGTGTTCGTTTACAGGGGATCGGGGGTGGTGTTAGTGCTCCCCTTCAGGTCATCCAGTTGGAGTCCGATTTGGTGTCAGGACCGGTCACCGTCGGTTTACAAGCCACGCTTCCTGTAGAGGGTGTATCTGTGGTTATCGGGAATGATTTGGCCGGGGGTCAAGTTTATGGTAACCTGAGGGTTGGTAAAGAGCCCAGCAGGGAGAATAACACCACACCAGCTCGGGATGGCGACAAAAGTGCCAAGTTGTTTGTAGGGGGACTGAACTTCAAAACAGAGGAAGAAATTCTGACCTCTGTCTTCAACAGATATGGGCCGCTGGTGGAAGTGCGGGTGGTAAGAGACTGGGAAACGCAACAGTCAAGAGGGTTCGGCTTTGTCACGTTTGCCAGCACAAAAGACGCCAGAGAGGCAGAGAAGAATTGGAATGGCAAGGATTTGGAGGGTCGGACCATAACAGTAGGGAAGGCATTTCGTAGGCGTCGAGAGGTCTACAGGAGAGGACAACTGGGCGGTAGTTTTGGTGGGGGCCGCAATCAAAATTATTATGGAGGCTCCCTGAGTTACGGCCGCTCCCGAAGGAAGGATTGGCAAAGTAGGGGCCGAGAAGGAGACCGCTATTCATGGGACTACAGGGACCAGTGGTCCCACCCTAATTATTAGGGAAGTTCTGAGAAGTTGAAGCACTGAAGGCGGCGGAGCCGCCGAGCCAAGATTCCTACACGAATTAACCGTGAACGCCGTTCCTAAAGGCGTCCATGTAGTGAACTTTCATGCACGGACTAACCGTGAACTCCACGTTCCTCAAGGCGCCCCTGTAGAGAACTTTCCTGCACGGACTAACCGTGAACTCCGCGTTCCTAAAGGCATCCATGTAGTGAATACTCGGCTTGGCCTCCCGGAGAAAGTGTTATCGAGTTGCTTAACTTTGGATCTTTGATCAACCCCTTAACCTTCATTCCCAAGAAACTCACGGTCAAAGTCAGAGGGTCATGAGATGGAGTTTGATTTGGCAGGGACAATGTCGTTGTTGGTACTTAGTCCAGAGGGAGTAATCTGGAGGGGTTGAGTTATCTGGTTTGTTTCTCCAAATTGGCCGGCGAAGAAAGTTTTCGCTGGGTTCAAACTTTCTTTCTTGAAGGGGGGGAGTGTTACATATTTATGTGAATGTATGGGAATTACCATTCAGGTCTTTGCTTATCCGTGTGGAGTATACTAAGTTGTTGTGGTTGGAGGGTCAGGAGCCCTTCGGAGGGAGTGGCCGGAAACGGAAGTGGCCGGGAAACGGAAGTGACCAAGGAGGGAAGAAGAAAAGACACGAGGGAACAGGACGAGTCTTCTTCTTGATCTTCCTCGCCCCGCGACGACAAAAGGTGGAATCGACCTCGCGCTGCGTGGAAAACAGAGGCGTTCCGAAACCCGTTTGGCGAGAGGAGTTACCTGGACGCGTAACTACCTTTTGACACGTCAAGTCCCCGTGAGTTCGTGCACGGAACCAAGCGGTCGCACGTTGGGCCACGCGCGCGTTGCAAACCGCGCTTGGTTTTGCCCCGTCTACAAGGACGCGTACGGGTCGCACGTTGAGCCTCGCACGCATTGCAAACCGCGCTTGGTTTGCCCCGTCTACAAGGACGCGTACGGGTCGCACGTCGAGCCTCGCACGCGTTGCAACCCGCGCTTGGTTTTGCCCCGTCTACAAGGACGCGTACGGGTCGCACTTTGGGGCCTCGCGCGCGTTGGAAGCCGCGCTGGATTTTGCCCCGTTGCTTGGCAAGGAGGGGCGCTGCAGCAACTGTCCCGGTACGAGACGGCACGTTTGGAGCACGTCCGCCCAGGGTTCGTTCAACCGCCCGTGTGCGGAGACGAGAGACATTGTGAGAGACATTGACCACGGAGGGAGTCGGGAGTGGGGCTCACCTGAGGAATATATAAGATGGCCATCTTAGAGTTAGTGTAGATGAGTTTGCATCTTTGTAATATTGATTGTGCATTGTTGATGGTTGTTGATTGCTCAGGGAATATATTATTGATTATTCCGGATCCTTGGTGTGGGGTTTCTTCTTGACCGGAATTCATATGGGTTGCGTTACGAAAGCTCATATATATCATCCTACTTGCTGGCGAAGGTCCTCTCACGGTCCGGGGGTCACCGAGACCAGGTAGTCACCGAGGGGACCACGTAACAATCTGCATACAACAACTCCCATGGTAAACCCTCCTTTACGTTCTGAGCCAGCACCTCCATCACAGCTACAAATAGTAGTGGACTTAGTACCGACCCCTGATGCACTCCCACCTTCACCTCAAACTCACCACTGTTCCCGTCCTTCGTCCTTACAGCTGTGCGCGCTCTTTTGTACATTGCCATCACTACTCTGATCAACCATTCCTCCACTCCTAACTTCCTCAATGCCCATGTCAATACTTTGCGTGGAACCCTATCGAACTCGCCACTTACCATCCACAGATATTTCTTGTATATTCTATATTCTTGTGAGTGCAATTTTCATTTAGGAACAGAATAATAGTGGTTAACCATTTTTTTAATTGCCACTCTTTCATCGAAATTCCAATTGCTGAAAATGATGTTTAAAAGATGATTTGAATTGCAGATTTCGCACGAGCAACGGCAGGTTAAAAGAGCCGTGCGAGCCCCATGAATCGCGCACAGCGCGCATGTACAGAAGGCATTGATAGCATTCATACCTTTCAAAGGCATTGATAGCATATTTCAAAGGTCGAATATTGTGGTTGGTTTCAATTCAAACGCTCTCCCTTTAGCTGGACCCCATAAAAATATACCAGCAATGACAAGTCAGGTTATCCGGTGATGGGGGTGGAGAGAGGTGGAGGATGTGGGCAGAGGGGTGAGGAGTTAGAGGGGGTCATGGGAATTTGAGTATATACATTTTTTACATATTATGTACATAGCAGTGGTATGTGTTGAATTTTGTTGAAATCACAGATTTTCATTATTTCTCACCTGTTCTGTAGGTATATGCCTGCAACATGCAAATACAGACTTGGCATTTAATATGGAATATTTTTTTTGTGGGGGTGAACTTACTTTTCAAGATGACTTAGAACCAAAAGTTCATTGGAATTATGTTGAAACTATTCTAGATTTTATTAATGTGACCTTTAAAAGAAACAAAAACCACATTTGACATTTCGAAGCAAATAAATTGATCCTTGAAAGTGATGTAAACTGATATCGAACTTAATTCACGGACAGTACTGTGTTAAACTTCTGTGCGTTTTCCAGAAGTATCTCTTTATTTTGCACATTAGCCCAATTTTTTTTTAACAAAAACAAAAGTTAAATTACGACTGGGATTACGGACAGTAAAATTACAGTTCAGTACTTCGTGTAACCCCCACGAGCATTCAGGAGAGCACGTGCACGTTGACGCATGCTGTTCACGAGATTTGCCAAAGTTTGGACAGGAATCGCTTGCCATGCAGTTGCAATAGCCTGCTGCAATTCACGCACAGAGGCAGGATGCTGGTCCAAGTTGTCGATTTGACGCGTTAATTCTGCCCACAAGTTCTCTCTCGGATTCATATCCGGGGACATGGCAGGCCACTCTATATGCTCTACACCACGGTCAGAAAGAAAGTGTTGGATCATGCGAGCACGATGAGGCCGTGCATTGTCATCTTGGAAGACAAAGTTTCCTCGAAAGGCTGCACGAACAAATGGAAGCAATGTTTCTTTCAGAATGGCCCTGTGCTTGAACTGGTTCAGGTTTCTATTCAGAACAATCAGGTCAGTTTTGCCCCCTGCATGAAAAGCAGCCCAAACGGTCACCCCACCACCTCCAGCTTGGACTCTTGGCATGAAACAATCTTCGTTGTAGGCTTCATGCACTTGTCTGCGCACTCGGACGCGGCAATATTGACGATAGACCAGAAATCTAGACTTGTCATTGAAGATCACGTGATTCCAGTGTCCTGGCTGCCATTGACGGTGCTCTCTGGCCCACTGCAATCGGCACTGGCGGTGTTGTCTGGTCAGACGTGGCTTTCTCAGGGGACACCTGGCACGATAGCCTGCTTGAACCAGTCGTTGGTTGATTAGCCTTCTGGATACAGGCACATTTGTCAGTTGCTGCCACTCAGTCCTAAGCCGATTAGCTGACTTGGTACGGCCATTGCGGACTAACCGGTGCAGCTGGCGATCATCCCTCCTTGTGGTTCTGCGGGGACGTCCTGACCTCAGTATTGGAGTAGGGACACCCCTCTGAGCATTTCGTTTCAGGATCTTTGACACCTGACCTTGAGTGATGCCATTCTGCCGAGCAATAGCACGCTGTTTCATGCCGGAATTTCGTAAAGCCACCACTAAATGACAAAGAGCATTGTCGAGTTGACGGACCATCTCCAGGGGAAGCGGCAATAACTTTTGTCGACGTGCAGCAGTTGTTTTCCACTAATACAGAACGCAAGAACCCTTATATACCCGATTGTGAAGCCAATCGTCAAATGTACCTGTCCATACATTTTGTCACTCCACCTGTGATATAATCCTGTTATTGACTTATTGCTGCGACAGACAATCAGTGTCATGGTTCTTTTACAAAGACATCACCGAAGGGTAAAAGAAACTCACCAGATTGATATACCGAGTTCAGAAAGTAAACCCAAGTCAAGAAAAAAAAAATATTCCATATTAAATGCCAAGTCTGTATATAGATCTGATGTCACAATTACTGCCCCTTTTCCATTTTGTTCCCTTACATTCTATTCTGGCTCTTCCACAAGCCTCGATCATGTATACAATTTTTTTTAGCAAGCTCTTCCAAGGACAGGGAAGCTTAACTGATCCCTCTGTTCAAAATCTATTATTGGCAAGTTAGAAGTGAGTGTCTGGACTGCTTCGTTATCAACATCACTTGCTTTAAACTAATTTATAAAGAAGTTATGAACATCTCTCTTGATTCCATCTTGTGTTGTCATAATGTTTCCAGTTGGAAGTTTCAAGGCTTCAATTTGCCAACTATGAGCCATATCCATTTGTTAACGTCAAAGGAAAAAGTCCTTGGTGCTTCGAGCTTATAAATATGATGTGTCCGCAAACGAACCATTGCACCTTTTAGTTGGTAATCAACCAAGTCATTAAGAACGGACTTTATTTCTAGCATTAGCTGACTCTTATGTATATAATCACTTGCTTCATCCAATTACAATCTCAAATTTTGTTTTTCTAGCACAAATCTTTCCTTCTTAACATGGAATGATTAATTAGAACGTTACTTGGTATAGAGAGCAAACCTCCGCCAGGCTCGCCAGTTTACGTTTTTTATCCCACGGATAGGTCGGACTGGATTCGGACTGGATTCGGACCTGAACCAAAATATAATCGTCGTTCTTGTCACTTACCCAACTCATCCAACTTTTGTCATGTCTTTCATAAATTTTTGAAATATACATCGTTTCAGCGCCATCACTCAATGATGAAGAATCACTTTTAAAAATTGCGGATCCGGATTAGAATCTTCACCAAAATTGAGTAAATTCTTCCTTGTCACACACACAAGTGTCCACTAAGTTCCATCTGAAATCGTCCACAACTTTTTGAGATATTGTGCTATATATCGGTTTTAGCCCTATATCTCAATGGTGAACAATCACTTAAAAAGTTCTCATATCTGGATCTTCAACAAAATCAACCATTTCGTCCTTGTCAAATACCCAAACTCTCCACCAAATTTCGGCTAAATCCATCCACAATTTTTTGAGATATCCTGGCCACAAACAGACAAACAAACTGACAAACAACACAACAACAACAGGCATTTTAAGGTCATTTTCCCTGCCAGAGTGGGGGTTAGCCTTAAACAAACCGACAAACAAGCAAAAATTATGTCATGCATAGCAGGATACTTGCAAAATCCCTAAAATAAGTTGTTGGCCAATGATGACCTCAAAAATACTTGGTGGTTGAATTCAGTGACCAGAAATGCAAATCCTCTTCAAATTTCAAGTTAATCTGATGAAAATTGAGGATTTTCAAAATGTTGCCTATGTTGACCTTTTGGCCTATGTTAACCTGTTTGCCTATGTTGACCCCAAAAATAATTTGTGCTTGAATTGAGTGAACAGATATGCAAATCCTCTTCAAATTTCAAGTCAATCGGATGAAAATTGAGGATTTTAGAAATTTTGCCTATGTTGACCTTTTGGCCTATGTTAACCTGTTTGCCTATGTTGACCCCAAAAATAATTTGTGCTTGAATTGAGTGAGCAGATATGCAAATCCTCTTCAAATTTCAAGTCCCCCCCCCCCCCCCCCCCCCAAAGCCCTCGCCCTCTCTCAGATCTCTCGATGTCTCCATGTCTCTCGGTCCCTGCTCTCAAATGTTGTGTTTGTGTCCTTCCCCCTCTCTCCCCATCTTGTCTACCGCTCCCTATGTTATATGTTTTATGTGTCGGTTTGTCTTTCTGTGTGATTAATGTTCGCTCTTTCACGAGCCTCGATCTTGTATACAAAAAAAAAAAAAAAAAAAAAAAGTCAATCGGATGAAAATTGAGGATTTTTGAAAGTTGGCCTATGTTGACCTTTTGGCCTATGTTGACCTCAAAAATACTTGGTGGTTGAATTCAGTGACCAGAAATGCAAATCCTCTTCAAATTTCAACTTAATCTGATGAAAATTGAGGATTTTAGAAATGTTGCCTATGTTGACCTTTTGGCCTATGTTAACCTGTTTGCCTATGTTGACCTCAAAAATAATTGGTGCTTGAATTGAGTGAGCAGATATGCAAATCCTCTTCAAATTTCAAGTTAATCTGATGAAAATTGAGGATTTTAGAAATTTTGCCTATGTTGACCTTTTGGCCTATGTTAACCTGTTTGCCTATGTTGACCCCAAAAATAATTTGTGCTTGAATTGAGTGAGCAGATATGCAAATCCTCTTCAAATTTCAAGTTAATCTGATGAAAATTGAGGATTTTAGAAATGTTGCCTATGTTGACCTTTTGGCCTATGTTAACCTGTTTGCCTAAGTTGACCTCAAAATTAATTGTTGCTTGAATTGAGTGAGCAGATATGCAAATCCTCTTCAAATTTCAAGTTAATCTGATGAAAATTGAGGATTTTAGAAATGTTGCCTATGTTGACCTTTTGGCCTATGTTAACCTGTTTGCCTATGTTGACCTCAAAAATAATTGTTGCTTGAATTGAGTGAGCAGATATGCAAATCCTCTTCAAATTTCAAGTTAGTCTGATGAAAATTGAGGATTTTAGAAATTTTGCCTATGTTGACCTTTTGGCCTATGTTAACCTGTTTGCCTATGTTGACCCCAAAAATAATTTGTGCTTGAATTGAGTGAGCAGATATGCAAATCCTCTTCAAATTTCAAGTTAATCTGATGAAAATTGAGGATTTTAGAAATTTTGCCTATGTTGACCTTTTGGCCTATGTTAACCTGTTTGCCTATGTTGACCCCAAAAATAATTTGTGCTTGAATTGAGTGAGCAGATATACAAATCCTCTTCAAATTTCAAGTTAATCTGATGAAAATTGAGGATTTTAGAAATGTTGCCTATGTTGACCTTTTGGCCTATGTTAACCTGTTTGCCTATGTTGACCACAAAAATAATTGGTGCTTGAATTGAGTGAGCAGATATGCAAATCCTCTTCAAATTTCAAGTCAATCGGATGAAAATTGAGGATTTTGGAAATGTTGCCTTTGTTCACCTTTTGGCCTATGTTAACCTGTTTGCCTATGTTGACCTCAAAAATAATTGGTGCTTGAATGGAGTGAGCAGATATGCAAATCCTCTTCAAATTTCAAGTCAATCGGATGAAAATTGAGGATTTTAGAAACTTGACAAGGTTGGTGACCTTTGGCCTATGTTGACCTATTGACCTTTGCCCCCAAAGCAATAGGCTTCTTGCTTATAACCAACTCTACCATTTGGTGAAATTTCGTGAAGATCAGTTGAAAATTGTGACCTGTAGGTGACATATATATACAGACAGACAAACAGACAGACAGACGGACGTGAAAACATAACCTCCATCCATTTTTGGTGGCGGAGATAAAAGTCCTTGAACTGTTGGCAGAAAACAGCGATGTGTGCCTTCAGATCGTCCCACCATAGTCCACGAGGACTAAAGTTTGTCTTCATAATTCTTAATTCATGCAATATTATTTTAAAAGCCTCACAAAAAGCAATATTCTCGCACAAATTAACAATTAATATAAAACTTCCAGTGAAGGCTGCCATGTTGTTGCAAAGTGAGTTTAAAGGAAGTTGACACTACCAAATGATCAGAGAAAATGTAAGGCACCACATGAGACTTTGATATTGCATCCAGCTTCACTGGATTAGCATATATTCTAACTAATCTGTGTGAATCTGGCCCATCCAGCAAATTATCTTGAATTTAATTAAATTTCTTAAAAATATTTTATCCAGCAAATGTGTGAAGCTGGCCCACACACCTACACCAGGTAAACTGGCACTGCCTAGGATGTTGACTTCTCCAAACGTAATTTTTCTTGGAAATTTTTCAAAAGGCTTGGCTGTCTTGGGATGGGGATCCGCACTGTTGCTGTCCAAAACAGGATAAACCACCTTTAGAGGCCATTTTTCCCTGCAAAGCGGGGGTTGGCCTTTTTCGGGAACCGTGGTTGTTGTTGTTTTTTGGTCCCCTTTTTGAAGCAATGTGTTACGGCCGGATGCCCTTAATAATAATAATAATAATGCATTTATTTTATATAGCGCTTTTCAGGAAGCCCAAAGACGCTTTGACAGAGTGCAAAACATAATGCATAGCAAAACATAAAGACAATTGCAAAAAAAAGAAGAATCAATAGGGAAATATTCAAAGCACAAAGGAGGGAGAAGGAGAGGAGATAGTCAGGGGTTAGATGCTGTGGGTTAAATGTTGAATGCAGTGTTGAACAGGTGGGTCTTGAGTGATGTTTTGAATGTGGTGAGTGAGGAGGAGTCTCTGATGGTGTGAGGTAGCGAGTTCCAGAGGGTGGGAGCAGCGATGGAGAAGGCCCTGTCCCCCCAGGATCTAAATTTGGTCCGGATGGGGGGGTCAGGAGGTTGGTACCAGCAGAGCGGAGGTTGCGGGTGGGAGTGTGTCTGGAGAGGAGGTCAGCCAGGTAGGATGGGGCCAGGTTATGGAGGGCTTTGTAGGTCAAGAGACAACAACAACCACGGTTCCTGAAAAAGGCCAACCCCCGCTTTGTGGGGAAAAATGGCCTCTAAAGGTGGTTTTTCTCCATTTCTCCATGGTTTCTCCATCGCTGCCCCCTTCCTGACGCCAACCCTTTTTGTCACCTTTAACGACAAACAGGGAATTACCAGTGAACTGGTACTCAATTTGCCGACCTCGGAAGGATGACAGGCTGAGTCAACCCCCCTGGCGTTAATTCAGCGATCGACCGGGATTCGAACCCAGGATCCTAGGATCCCAAGCCGGCACCCTAGCCGCTAGCCCAACACCAGGGGTCTGTCCAAAACAGGATATAAAAAAACCACCTTTAGAGGCCATTTTTCCCCGCAAAGCGGGGGTTGGCCTTTTTCAGGAACCGTGGTTGTTGTTGTTTTTCGGTCCCCTTTTTGAAGCAATGTTTTACGGCCAGATGCCCTTCCTGATGCCAACCCTTTTTGCCGCCTTTAACGACAAACAGGGAATTACCAGTGAACTGGTACTCAAACACTGGTGAACTGGTACTCTGTCCAAAACAGGATCAAGGATGAAATTAAAATCACCACTAATTTAAAAACAACAATTGAAATCAATAGTGGATAGAAATGTGTCTAGTTCCAAAAAGATTTTCGACCATTTCCGTATTTGTATTCTGAGCGCAAATGTTTACAAAGACAAAACATTGATTAATTATTGATAACAAATTGGAGGCAAGCCAAATATCCAGGAATGACTTCTGTATTAAACTGGAGAGGGTGCAAGTTCAGAAGGCAAACAGATATCAACTCCAGCAGGAGCTTACATCAATACATCAATGAAGAACCATTGCCCTTTCATTCTTCTTGTCCATTGAGCCTGAAAATTATGTCTCTGTTCGTATCTTGCAATAGCACAATGTCCGAATATAAACGTCTTACCAAATCTCGAACTTGAATTTTGCGTTTGAGACTGCACCACCATTGATGTTCAAACAACCAAAGTATACCTCCATACTTTTGAAGTATTAAAATATGTTTGTTACTTGTAAAATCGAAGATTTTAAAAGTATATTGGTTGGTCTTGTGCGTTATTGAATCCAACTGAAGGAAATCTCAGTTCCTTCCACCAAGCTCGGAACAAGTGTGTGTCTACCCTCAGGAGTGCCAGGAAGCACTATCTCTCCTCACTCAAGAATGAACTCTCAGACCTGTCTCCTTCCTCCAAATCCTGGTGGCATCTGGTCAAATCCGTTTCTGGTGTTTGTTCCCCCTCCATCCCCTCCCTTACCTCAAATGGCCACACAATTGACATCGCACGTGACAAAGCCGAATGCCTCAACTCTGTGTTTGCCTCAAAATCCTTAGTCCCAAACCCATCTCTCTCTGTTCCCACCTTTCCCAGTCGAACCAAACTGCTCCTGGACTCTGTGACCTTCTCTCCTGACAAGGTGGAGGAGTTTTTGTCAAACCTCGACTCTGATTCTGCAACTGGACCAGATGGCATCAGCCCACGGGTCCTAAAATCCTGCTCTGCCGCTCTATCTCACCCTCTCTCTGTTCTTTTCACCCTATCCTTTGCTCAAGGTCATCTGCCAGCATCCTGGAAATCAGCAAACATTACCGCTTTACACAAAAAAGGTGCAAAAACAGATCCTTGCAACTACAGACCAATCAGCCTGCTCCCAATTATCAGCAAAGTCATGGAATCCATCATTGCTTCGGATATGAAATCTTTCCTCTTCTCCAATGGCTTGATCTCTGATCATCAATTTGGTTTCAGACCAGGTCACTCTACTCTGGACATGCTGCTTCTGCTGTCTCAACAATGGATGGAGGTCCTCAATGCCAAACAGGAAATCAGAGCTGTCTCCCTTGACATATCACGTGCCTTCGATACGGTCTGGCACCCAGCTCTGCTCACCAAACTCTCCTCCTATGGTATCTATGGAAATCTCCATGCATGGCTTGCGGACTTCCTCTCTGGTCGTAGTCAACGTGTGGCCCTGAATGGATTTCTCTCATCTCCCCTTCCCGTTCAGGCTGGAGTTCCCCAAGGCAGTGTGCTGGGCCCTGTGCTTTTTCTGGTCTTTATCAATGATCTCTCCGACTCTCTGGAAAATCCTCTGTATCTCTTTGCTGATGACTCCACTCTCTGCCGCTCCATACCTCTTCCCTCAGATCGGCAGTCTGCAGCCTCCTCACTCTCTGAAGACCTGGACAAAATCACAGACTGGTCAAACATGTGGAACATGTCTTTCAATCCTGACAAATCTCACACTCTTACTATGTCTCTCCGAAAAGATCGACTGGACAACCCTCCCATCTACTTTCTCAACAATCCTCTCCAAGAAGTTCTGTCGCTCAAGCTTTTGGGTCTCACCATCTGCCATGATCTTTCTTGGGAAAACCACATTTCCAAGCTGGCCTCCAAAGCCAGTCGCCGACTGGGCATCCTCCGTCGTGCGAAGTCCTTCCTAGGCACACCTGAGCTCCTCAGGACATACAAGGCTTTCATCCGCAGCTCAATGGAATACTGTTCTCCCCTATGGGCTGGTGCTCCTGCCTCACACCTGGCTCGGCTTCACGCTGTTGAATCCAAAGCTTTCAGAATCATTGGAATCTCCCGCGATGAAGCTATCTCTGAGGGCCTTTCACTCACTCACCGCAGGCAGGTAGGTGGTCTTTCTGTCTTCTACCGACTCCTCTCCGGCCTTGCTCCCCCAGCTCTCTCTGTGCTCTGTCCCCCAAATATTCCTACAGGTCGCACAAGATCTGCCAGCCACCCTCTGATGGTTAAACTGCCGAAATCTCGGCTCTCTGCTCACCTTCACTCTTTCATTCCTCTTTTCTCCCGCCTCTGGAACAAACTCCCACACTCACTTCAATCACACTCCTCCCTCCAGGTCTTCAAAACAGCTGTTCACCACCATCTCTTATCTTCCCCCATCCAAAACCTTGATCTTTTCTACCCCCACTAATTCACCCCAGATCCACCTTGTTTGAAATTCCAACTTCTTTCCTGGAAGTCTTGGCAGTGTCCATATGTTTTATACCTCTCCCACCCCCCCCCCCCCTTCCCATGCCTTCCCCCCAAAGCCCTCTCCCTCCCACAGTTCTCTCGATGTCTCCATGTCTCTCGGTCCCTGCTCTCAAATGTTGTGTTTGTGTCCTTCCCCCTCTCTCCCCATCTTGTCTACCGCTCCCGATGTTATATGTTTTATGTGTCTGTTTCTCTTTCTGTGTGATTAATGTTCGCTCTTTCACGAGCCTCGATCTTGTATACAAAAAAAAAAAAAAAAAAAAAAAAAAAAATTCTGTCTGTCTGCCAATCGCCTACAGGTCACACTTTTAAACCGATCTTCACAAAACTTCATCAGATGGTAGACTTGGTCATAAGGAAGAAGCCTATTGATTGAGGTCAAAGGTCATCTTCAGGTCAAATTTATAATATTGACTTTTTCATCCGATTGACTTGAAAGTTGAACAGTATTTGCATATTGTCACTAAATTGGGAAACTAAATATTTTGAGGTCAAAAGGTCAAAGGTCAACTCAAAAGTCAAATGTTCAAAATCCTCAATTTTTATCTGAAAATTCATCAATTTTAAACCGATTGACACGAGCTTTGATTAAGATTGTCAATTTTAATCTGAAATAGACAATTTGATGTATCCATGGTAACATTTTTTGGGGAGAGGGGTGTATTTTGCAAGTACAGTATCGTGCTCCGCATGATGTCTTTCTTGTTTGTCTGTTTGTGAGCAGGACATCGCCAAAAGTTGTGGACGGATTCGATCAAAACTTGGTTGGCATGTCGAGGACGAATTGATTAGATTTTGGTCAAAATTCAGATCCGGATCCGATAATTTTTTGTGGTTCTTCACTATCGAGAGATAGGGACAAAAACGATACATGGCGCGATATCTCAAAACGTTTTCTGCTTTTGTGACTCATTAATGTTAAGGGTATCTGAGTTATGCACCATTTCATTCAATTCACATCGTGATGCAGGGGAGTCTGGGAAAGAACATCTCGGCTCCATAATCCTTTTGCGAAAAGTGTCTCACAAAGTCATGTGGCTCATGATCTGAAGATGCATTTTAGAAGCCCAATAGTCTGAAAGGAGCACTCAACCTGATCCTCAGTTTCAAACTCTTCAGACAGAGAATCAATAGATACTTGAATCACACAGGTTCACCATATTAAACAAGAGAGCCTTCTTCAGGGATCTTTGCAGGAGCTGGATTGGGAATTGTCCCACATGCACACGGGGGGTTGGGAATTGGAGGGGGAAGGAGAATGAACCTTCTTGTGAGGTGGTTGGATTAACTTGTTCCAGTAAACCAGAATTTCACCTTTCTCTGTAAATTTAGTTCCTTCCACCCCCATCTCATCAACATCCTCATTTACTTTCATCACTACTTCTTCAGCTCAATGTCTTCTGTGGTTGTGAAGGAGGGAGGAAATCTGCACAGTGAACCTCTTTTTGTAAAACCACCCGGAGGAAGGTCAGAAACATCATCTTTTGACGTTAACAAGTCAGATTCCATTTCTTCGTGATTACCATTTCGATTGAATAAAACCTCTGGATTGTCCTCCTCCAACAACAAAGCAAACCACAGGAAAATCAGTTGCAACTGAGTTCTCATGCCGATGTCTTATTCCAAAGAGTGATATACTTCTTGCAGCTGATTTTCGTTTTTTTACTTTTGAAACAGTAACAAACCCTTCATTTGTGCTGTCCACCTGCTCATTAGAAACACTTATTTATCCCTTCAACTTGTTTGTCTTGTTCGTTTGCGAAAGAGAGACGGCAACATGTTTTTGAAAAGTTGCATATGAAGCAAAATTCCAGATATTGAACCCTATTTTCCCATTAACTTCCATTACACAATTGGAGATGCGTTCCGACAGTTAGTATATATGTATGTATGCATGTATGTTTCATTTACTACCTCCTGGGAAGCTATATCGACAGAGAAAGCTGAAACTTTCAGGAATTAATGAGGGCACCCTGAAGTTGTGCATGTGCAAGTTTCGTTTGATTCCATCATCTTTTGGAAAAAATAAAATCCCACCTTGGCATTTTCTTCATTTGTTGATAAATGGTGGATGGTGCGTGCAATTGGAATTATCCGAACAATAAAACCACAATGTATTATATACAAGCAGGAGTACCTGGTGTTGCCGGTGCCCTTGGGGGGAGGGGGAGGGAGGAGGCAGGAGAGGGAGTGCGAGGAAGGGAGTGGGGAGAGTGGAAGGGGGAGGGATGTGAGAGGTGAGGGGAGAGGGAGGGGATATACTACATATACACCTTGGTGGGGGGGGGGGGGGGAAGATGGCTTTGACAGGCCCCTCCGTTTTGGGGGAGGGGGGATGAGAAGGCGAAAAAATGTACCCGTGCAAAGAGTGCTTTAACCTCAGTTTTGCCAAGGTAAAAAATGAAATTGTAATACACTCTGCAACAATCACCAGGTGGCGCTAAACGCTACACATTTACATCGACAATTTATGCCCCTCTCCTGGTCCCCCACAACCCCACACAAGGCTGCGGCCACATAGCCTATGTTACCCCCTAGACAAAGTTGTATTTGTATTTGTACACAGAGTAAAGTATATAAGTGTTAATAGCTGGAGTACCCAGCACTGCTCAAGAGAAAAATAAACATTAACATATTTAAAATGAGAGAAAATATAATGTAAAAGCAATTAGATACTAATCATAATTTCACCTTTTCGTTGAATATATGCTTTATGTGCCGTTCATCACGTTTCTGAGTCCAGTGTGATGTTGATTAGGAAGAAGAAGAAGCCTTACTGCCAACTTCGTACACTTCCGGAATTGTTTTATTTATTTGTGTTCAAATGTCTGGTGATTGTTTTGTATTTATTTATGCGAATATGTACTTGTATATAACTGTCATTAATCAAAAATGCTTACACACTATCGAGGAATTTTTTTTTTAATCCAAAAAAAACGAACTTTTCTTTTTTTCAAAACTTTCTTTTTACCTAAAACACTCCCAGGCAATCACTGATGAACCTCTGAAAGTTTGACGAAGATCCGTTCAGCCATCTCTGAGAAAAATGGTGACACAGCCAGACAGACAGACAGACCAACAGCTCTCTTATATAGTAGAAGGACATAAGTAGTGCACAGGTGTTTGGTTCATATACACATCCCGGGATAATTTTATTTTTGGGAGTGATTGAGGCAGCTGTCTGTTGCCTATACACCACCCATATAAAGAGATGTGTCCGAAGGACGCGTTGCATACCTGGAACAAGATCGCCCAGAGGGTGGGTACTCTGATATGATATTAATAATCATGAAGATAATAACATGACCCCCCTAGCAGGTCCCATAATGGGAGGAGATGCTTCTAGTATTAATAAACTAAGGGGCAATACCCCTGGCACTGACCTGATAGAATAAACAGTATACTGCACTGACTAAGGGTATTTTAAACAAATTTCAATGCTTGCTAGAAGACAAGGCAGCATGTAGAACCATACTGACATAATCATATCACTTTAAACAAACAAAGAAAAAAATACCTATTTTGGGGGGAAACAACCCCCCCCCCCCCCCAACCCCATATACCGTAAAAATGGGGGGAATAGGGACAGCAAAGTGAATAGGGGCACAAACTGAAAAAAGTTCGGAAACTTTTTCTGCTGAAAATTGATAACCATACTGACTTGTTCATATTTGGGTTGAAAGTGTTCTCTTGTTTTTTTAAAAAGCAACTTATAGTCCCTATTAACCCCATATATGGGTTAAATAGGAATAAGTAGGATTTCTATGGCTGTCCCTATTCACCCCGTTTTACGGGTGAATAGGGACAGTCACTAATACAAAAAAATAATAATCAAGAAATAGGGACAGTTTGGAGAAACTTTTTATCCCATATTTTTTTCATTGGCACCGTGGTTTATATTATGGGTGCATATTATGTGCATCCATCTGAGCTATCAATTTAGCAATAAGTTGGAAACTCAGGATTGTTTCTTGATTATTATTTTTTTGTATTAGTGACTGTCCCTACTCACCCATAAAACGGGGTGAATAGGGACAGCCATAAAAATCCTCTTTATTCCTATTTAACCCATATATGGGGTTAGTAGGGACTATAAGTTGCTTTTTAAAAAAACAAGAGAACACTTTCAACCCAAATATCAACAAATCAGTATGGTTATCAATTTTCAGCGAAAAACGTTTCTGAACTTTTTGTCAGTTTCCATCCCTATTCACCTTGCTGTCCCTATTCACCCCATTTTACGGTACATCCTAAGACCCCAATTTTTTGTGTAGTTTCTGAGAAGAAAGCAAATACCTATTTTGGGGGGCAAGCCCCCCTGTAACCTCCTAATGGGGCAGATTTTTTTTAATGCCGTGAACAAACTTTGGTACATCACGGGTGATGAAGGTTGTGGTCAAGTTTAATCGAAATAGTGTGTGTAGTTCCAGAGGAAAAAGCAAATTCCTATTTTGGGGGGTCAAACTTGGCTCCACTTTGCCCTTTGACATCAAACCTGGATCTACTTTGACCCCGGTAAACCCCCTTAGACCCCGACTTTTTTAATGCCGTGAGCAAACTTTAGTCACAACACATAAAATATCATTTGTGCCAAATTTGGTCGCAATCCCATCAGCGGTTTCAGAGAAGAAGTTTCAAGTGTTTACGGAGGGACAATGCGCCATCGCATAAGCTCCCCTGGACTTCGTCCCAGGTGAGCTAATAATGTTCAAAATAAGCCTTTTCCCAGATATCTTCACTTACTTTTACTAAAGTAGAAATGTTTAAAAAGGGTTAAATCCGTCACAGTACCAGGCGTGATCAATACAATGGACCAAACCTAAACAAACCAAGATTGAGCGACACAAAAAGCACGAAAAACCAGTAGAGTATGAAAAGCACGCACAAACGACCTGCAGAGCAGTGTTAAACGGAACGTTAGGATAAACGAGAGATCGTGTGTTTTTCGATTCCCTCCCTACCCCAACATTTATAATATAGGGATTCAAAATTTAGTAAAAGCGATTTTAACGTAATGTGTAACGAATTGGTTCCCTAATTTATGCATTATGTTTTAGCAAAATTCGGCATACTGAGTCACCGTATAACGAGGAATGTAGGTATTAACAACAGAATCGATAACATTGAACAGAAAATCGTTCTTAGTAAGAGAAGCTGCAACATTACACTGACAAACATCATCAGCAACACTCAGGAGAGGCTGCTTGGGTGGACAGAACTTCTTCAAATGGCTAACATCTCCGCAACGCAAACATCCTCACATGCCATAAAACACAACGTGTCAATGATGACATCGACTTGATGGCCATGGCCATTTAAAGTGTAGAACTAGAAAGCATCCCAAAATGCAAAGCCCGTCCGTGTTTGCTTTATGCTTGAACTAAAGTTGCTAAAAAAAAAAAAACAACGGCCAGAAAAATGTTCGATTTATTAATTAGTGTTCTCCATATTCTCATAATAAAGGTAAGTTGTTTGATGACAAAAGCTCAAATGGTAAACTATAAAAAAAAAACATCTCAAAATAGAATCAGACAAAACAAAGAAACATAGGGGATTAAAAAAAAAACCCGGCCGTCTCATGCTGACGAGCGGCGGACGGGCTAATAAGGGCTATTTATATTTACTTTGACTTTTCCCTTTGACATATTGACACAATTATTATTAATCATCTCCATATTCTCATCAATGAATATCAGTGATGAAGTGAAGACCAGAAGATGGAAATGGGTTGGGCATGTGCTCAGAATGAAAGTTGATAACAACTGTATGGCAGCATTGTTATGGAAGCCTGAAGAAAGAAGGAAAGGGGGACTTCGTAGAACAACCTGGAGGAGAACAGTGGAAAAAGAAAGCAACTTGATATGGAGATCATGGAATGAAGCCAGGCCGATAGCCAGAAACAGGGCAGAGTGGAAAGAACGCACCTCAGCCTTATGGGCCACTTGGCCCGAAGAGGATAGATAGATATTCTCATAATAAAGGTTTGTTGAAAATTTGATAACGAACGCTCAAATGGGGAAAAGGTTATGGCATGGGCAGATAGATGCATGCACACACACACACACACACACACACACACACACACACACACACACACACACACACACACACACACACACACTTATACGTACATATAGAAACTCACACACACCAACCACTCTGCTAACTAATAATTTTGTGACATGTTTTGCAGTGGTATTTTGTGTACCCACGTATTGTGTGTGACATTGCACAGACACAAACATACACACATATGTATGCAGACACACATGCACACACGTACGCATGCATGCATACACATGCTTGCACCATAAACACAGACGCACACTGTTCTAATAAGGTAAACACTTGTCTCCAAAAGCTCATTACATGACTGGCACATTCATCCTTACAGCCCAGGAGGGTCATTAATGACGGTGACACAATTAATCATTCTTTAAAAAAAGAGGAACATTCGAGATTACAACTTTTTTGCAGGAGTATCTAATGAGAAGATCTTAATGAAATGCTCAGAGTCGAATGACAAACCTTGTTTCAATATTTGGAGGAACTACAGAACGAGCACTTCGTCTGACGCAAAAAAACGAATGATCTCTTATTCATACACGACACAGCTGTACATTTTCGATCCTGGTTATGTTGTTATTTGCTACTACGTTTGTTTCCAATGGAACAGCTTCAGCAAAAAGCCCGATAAACAATGCTTGCATGATGATAATTCCTTCAACACAGCATATCACTGCGAACGAGCAGCCGCCATGTTTGGAAAACAAACACACGCACGATGCCCTTCCCTAACCCTGAAACCAGGAGGTTAACATAACCAACTAGAGTGTACATAGAACACCTTATCCCGCACTGTCTTGAGAAACAAGGCCATAGACAGGCAAATATGATTTGGCGTGATGACGTAAAATGTAATATTTTGTCCAAGTACTGCTAAATGGAAGAGTTTTGGAATTGACAAAAGGTGATTTGTGTTCTACAGTGTTAAAAATAAACAAGTACAAAAAGTTTTAATTAAAACAAAAGCCGCGTCGATGTTACACAATGCCTAGATGCAGCTGTGCCTATAACGTCGATGTTATAGGCACAGGACATTCCTATTGATTCGATTACTTGATGTTATTTTTGTGCAAAGTGAAAATATATCTCGGCAATTTCCCGTGTGTGGCGACGAATTTTTAATATATCTCGGCATTTTCCCGTCTGTTATTTCAGGCGGTGTATGACTGACCATGCCGTGATTGTAAAAAAATATATCTCGGCAATTTCCTGTGTGTGGCGACACGTGAACGAAGCTATGCTCCTCTCTCCACATTATTGTGACGACGTATAAATTAAATATTTCATCGTGACGATTGTCATCAAATGGACGAATTTTTAATATATCTCGGCATTTTCCCGTGTGTTATTTCAGGCGGTGTATGACTGACCATGCCGCAATTTAAAAAAATATATATCTCGGCAATTTCCCATATGTGGCGACACGTGAACGAAGCTGTGCTCCTCTCTCCACATTATTGTGACGACGTATAAATTAAATATTTCATCGTGACGATTGTCATCAAATGGACGAATTTTTAATATATCTCGGCATTTTCCCGTGTGTTATTTCAGGCGGTGTATGACTGACCATGCCGCAATTTAAAAATATATATATCTCGGCAATTTCCCGTATGTGGCGACACGTGAACGAAGCTGTGCTCCTCTCTCCACATTATTGTGACGACGTATAAATTAAATATTTCATCGTGACGATTGTCATCAAATGGACGAATTTTTAATATATCTCGGCATTTTCCCGTCTGTTATTTCGGGCGGTGTATGACTGACCATGCCGCGATTTGTTATGACTGACCATGTTTAAAAAAAAAAAATCTCAATGGACTTGAAGTTACAGGCCTTTGAGAATTCATTTCGTTCCATAAAGGGCAACTTTCATCGGATTTTCTTCACGTTTTTTTTCAACCGAGTCTAAAACTATGTTAGCGACTGTGAAAAATGAAATGATATATCGAATTTGATTTGAAAGAAAACTGTGTGAGAGAGCAAGACACCACGGGCCTACAAAACAGGCCTCAAAGCTATGCGAGTTAATAAAATGGTGGATATTTGTTTATATGAAGCCTCTCCCACAATGGGTGGAGCTATGGTTCCCAGAATGGGTGGAGCTTTGAGGTTTTGTCTTCTCTGCAAGAACAACAACAAGAAGAAGAAGAACAAGAAGAAGAAGAACAAGAAGAAGAACAACAACAACAGCAGAGGGCACTCTATGAGCAGCTTCTTGCGACGTGGCTAAAAAGAATTTTCAAGTCATAGAAAAAAGAATTCTGGAAATTTCCCACCATTGACACAGTGTCTATTACACCACCCTATCTAACACGTTACATTAGTTATTTGTGTATGTTGGTTGTGTCATTTATGACGTCCTTAAAAACAGTGAGTTTCAAGTTTGGAATGATTTTCAATTTTGTTTGACTGACAGACAGGCAGAGTAGAAAAATTATCTCACTCCTATCAGCGCATGCGCACTCGGGGCAAATTCGAGGCAAAGTACTTACTGCTAAACTACAGGTTTGTTTTCAGATTCACGTTCCAATTCGTGTTCAAAATATAACATTAAATTTACACTGAGTTAAGTTATTCATCGATCACATGGTACACTGACGTCTGTAAATAGAAGGAAATACAGACAAGACGGAAGTGAAGCAAATGCTTCGGCCACGTGTGTGAGGTCATTAAAGAAAAGAAAGAAAAGGTAACAAAAATAAAATAAACTGATGTATGAAAATTAAAGCGAATGTCTAAATCGAGCTTAGTGTGAACTAAGAGAGACGATGATAAACGTATGGTAACCACCATCCAAAAAAGGAAAAACAGGGCTACATGCCAAACACAACAAGAACAATAAAAGGGTTGAAAAGTGATGAGGGGTGGAAAACAGGGGGGGGGGGGGGGGGGGAGGGGAATGAGGGAGGTAAAACGAAACACAAAAAAACAAGAATTACCACGCTGTGGATAGAGCCATGTCTGTCCAGTGTTTTCATGTGAATGAATAAGATTAGATAGAGTTCAATAAAATTAATAACATATGATAAGATACCTCAACTCTGTGTTTGCCTCAAAATATTGTGTCCCAAACACATCTCTCTCTGTACCCACCTTACCCAGTCAAACGCAGCTGCACCTGGACTCTCTCCTGACAAGGTGGAGAAGTTTCTGTCAAACCTCGACTCTGATTCTGCAACTGGACCAGACGGCATCAGCACACGGGTCCTAAAATCCTGCTCTGCCACTCTATCTCACCCTCTCTCTCTTCTTTTCACCCTCTATTTTGCTCAAGGGCATCTGCCAGCATCTTGGAAATCAGCCAACATTACAGCTTTACACAAAACATGTGCAAAAACAGATCCTTGCAACTACAGACCAATCAGCCTGCTCCCAATTATCAGCAAAGTCATGGAATCCATCATTGCTTCGGATATCAAATCCTTCCTCTTCTCCAATGGCTTGATCTCTGATCATCAATTTGGTTTCAGACCTGGTCATTCTACTCTGGACATGCTGCTTCTGCTGTCTCAACAATGGATGGAGGTCATCAATGCCAAACAGGAAATCAGAGCTGTCTCCCTTGACATATCACGTGCCTTCGATACGGTGTGGCACCTGTCAGGGAATAAATATTCATATTGACAATATTGCTAGAATATATCTCAATGTAATCTTGTTTAAAGTGGATTTTTGTTTTACTTTACAAAATAAAAGGAATATGTTTTACTTTACAAGATGAGCCAAGAGCATAGAACTAGAGCTAACAGGTGATCGAGAGAGTTAATTTCAGACAAAATGTGTAACGCTCTTGGACCGCCATCTGTCTATCAAAAATAGCCTATGTTCAGTTCACTGCACACAGGCTGCAAATTCTTCCTCAGCAGGTCAGAGCATTTGACCTCTTGAACAGAAATAAGTACTAGCTGGCCAAGCGAGAGCCAAATAAGGTTTTGGATAAGGGAACCAGAGACACCCTGCATGCTCCGCAACATCAAAGGAGTTTGGGGCTTTAAAACCAAGAGAAAGTTGCGATTGGAAAGCAGAGAGAACTGGGAGAGTGACGGAGAAGCAGTGGACTGGGAGAGTGACTGAACAACTTGAAGACCAGTTGACCTGATCAACCAACTGGAGACTGGTCAACAACTGAACGAGGTTCAACAAAAGACCTACAGAAGGAGCTACAGCCACGACCGACAGAACAACGTCATTAATATCTAATTAGTACATTTAGTAGAATACAGCAAAACTCTCAAAAGTGAATAAAACATTGATTTTGCTAAAACGAGTTTCTGGAAGTTTCTGAAGTAGAACAGCAGTTAATTTATTATTCTACAAATTGGTGGTCCGTAATGGAGTCAACTCCACAGAACAAGGTAAGCTTTTGTTTGTTATCTGTGTAGTCTGATGTTAATCTGCGCAAAATTGTTCAGTGTTTGAGTTTTGTGTATTTTTGTTGATATGTGGAAGGTGGAAAAAACCACGAGGCCTTTAACAGGTTTCAGAAATCATGACAATTATTTTCTTCTTTTTTTCTTCCAAAATTTAACTAAGTGTACTACAGATGTATACGCATTTTTCAGGGATGGTGCCATGGATCGTCACAAATATCCACTAAAGCCTTTTGTCTTTAGAAAAGGTGCTGTGCTTCCATGAAGGACCACTGATATGGTATATACTGTATAATTATTTTGCGATTTTTTTAAATCATGAACGAGAAAACAAAAATTTCTTTCCCAAATTTTTCAAAAAATAAATAGTATTTTTTAAATTTTTCTTTAGTTTGGGTACTTTTTTTCGGTACATTTTACGAGTTTAAAGAGACGAGTTCAAAGAGCCACTAACGAACCCCGGGCGTTAGCAAAAAGGTGCTGCATTCGTCCAGTCATGAAAATATTTTGTGTATGAATATGCTTTTTGTGTATTCATTTGATTTCATACGTGATTCCAGTTTAATGGTCTGCGTCACATATCTGCCCGTTCCTTTTGTATGATGATTCAAATATTGTTGGGTTCCTACGGTTGAGACTTATATAATATTTTTTCCTGTGGTGAGCCTCTTCTTTGATGTGGTCACGAGGGACGAGTCGATATGCTCTCGCACAAGTTGAACAGCGATTTTTAAAAACGATTATCTGAGGATTTTTAAATAACTAGCGATTTTTGTAAAAAACTGCATTTTATACAGTATACAGTGCTAAGGGAAAATCGGCTGGCTTCGATTTTCAAACATAAATTCCCATTGTGCTACAAAAGTGAGTTTAGCATTGTCATAACAGTTAATTCGACACGTGCTAGTCTGCACGAGTCGATGGACGGTCTAAGAATAGGCATTTTTTTCCACTTCCAGCCGGGCACATTGTAAAATGCGTGCAGGCAGGTTGCCCATGGCAACGCTTGGTGTTGCGTCTTGGTCCCTGTCCACTTCTTACATATGGGATCAGAAACGATTTTTTTTAAATGTAACCTCTTTCACCTTCTCCTGCCCTACACCCCCCAGCCAACCACATTTGGGAGACAATTGTAATTACATATGTAAGTTACAGATGAGTATTGGGGAGGTCATACAGGAATTTAGTGAAATAAGATACTATGCCATGTGGCAAGGCAATTAACTGGACCCAAACACAAAATTGTACCTGTTTGATGAAACAAAACTTAGATCTGTATATATATGGGTGAATTTACAGGTAAATGGATTTGGTGACCCTTTCAAGTGGTGAACTAACATCACGTCCTTTCCCTCCCCCCCCCCCCCTTTCATTTCCTGTCCCCTCTACCCCAATCCTAAACCCCATCCTGCCATCATCCTCCCCACCAAGTCAGGTTATATTACAGATTGTGAGGCATGTATAGAAGTGTGTTGTTGAATAGGATTGTTGATTGTATGGGATTGGATGGGATTGTGGATCCCATATCCCATTGGATCCCATATTGATTTAGCATATCACCTCATTATGTGGTCTTGCTGTGTTTTTTTTTGTGTGTGTGGGTATGTGTTTTTGCACCCCTCTTCCCCCCCTCCTCAAACCATGGCCCAATACTGCTAAAATAATTTGTGAAATGGTACGACACAGTTTACATCGTTAGATAATACACAGATGAGTGTATGGCTTGCACAGACGTTCGAGAGGGACAATAGTATCCACCATAAAATCTCTCACAGCCTTGTAAGGGACTCATAAGTGCAGCCAATAATACACAGTTATTTTTAGAGAAATACAATGAGTGTCGTATTTCGCATAGTGTTAATATCCCTAAGGGAGCCCCCCCCCCCCCCCAGCCACCTCCCTCCCTTGGCATTCTGCCACTTCTCCTCCTCCCTTCCCCACCCTTCATCATTAATGATCAGTGGTCTTGTTCATTCTCAAAGTTTTTTGAAATGACTGATTATGGTATGACTCTGATTATGGTAATGCATTACAAATTACAATTTACAATTTTTTTACAATTATAATTTATAATTGCCAATTTACAATTATGGTAAATTTACATTTACAATTTATAATTACAATGATTTACAATGAAAATGGTTTTACAATCATGAAAATTGCTATGATTGTCAGGCATGTCATCATGTCATCATGTCATCATGTCAGGCATGTCATCATTGGGTTTTGATGTCAATCGATTGCATGGGCTTTAAGGATAGCTTTACAGCCCTGCAGGATAAATGCTGTATTACAAGTTACAAAGTTTGTTGGAAGGTTGCACTTTCAGTGTGATTGGATTACATAGGTCAATATTATGAATTAATTGCCATTCATTGGTACGGCATTTCAGGAATCTTACAACATTTTAATTAGCAAGCACTTTGGGTACCCAATGAACTGGTTCATATCTGTCTGATCAATTGGGTTGATTGTCTCACAAATGAAGGGTTGAATTGCCTTTAGTGGTTGTTAAACTTGCATTTGTGACCAGACAGGATTGAAAGATATGTCAGATATGATCCAGAGGCAGAACGGTTATTTGTCAATTGACGGAAGGTATGGGTCGAAAGTGACGTCCATGATCAAATACCTCCGCCAGCGGACGGAACTGTTTTGGCAACATTGGGAAAAGGCTTAGGTATAGAGTTATCAGACTGATAAATGTGACTTTTGATATTATCATTTATGATATTTTATTATGTATTATTATTAGAATTTTATTGATTAATATTGATAAATTCATTGAAATTGCATAATTGAATTGAATATGGTCGACCTTGGGTTTGTTTGGGTTTATTGTTTATTTTTGTGGGTATATATTTTTGTGTATTTTGTATATATTTTCACGACAAATTCCAGTTAACATCCTGCAAAATTTGCTCGTTTTTCTGGCCGAGTCGAAATTGTGTTGAGTTCCTATGGTATGCGCCATTAAAAGCGCCGTGTAATGGTTGAGCTCCCTTTATTTCGTTTTGGTCACGCGAATGAACAGACAAAATGACGAATGCTGCGGCTGGAGCAGTAGAAGCGATTTTTCTTTTAATTGTTTAATGATTAGTCGATATTGTTATGACTTATTGTCAATAGGTATACTAAGTGGTCAGGAGGTAGCCTTTTGCTATGTACAGCTTATTTTATTGTTGATTATACCACATAGCTGTGGTGATAAAGGAAATGTTTGTTTTTCAAATAGATGATTATGATATGACCATGGTTATAAAATCATGATGATTATTATGAATGATATCATAGGGTTCCAATGCAGAATGATTGCACGAACTTGGAAAAGAACTTTCAAGCCCTATGGGATAAATTGGGTATTACAAGCGATGGAGTTTCAAAATTTAGCATGATTGAAGGAATTTGACAGTCCCATTTCAGGACTTTTACGAAAATTATATTGCCAAGAGATTTGGGTACTATTAAAAGAAAAATGATGAGATATTTTTCCCAAAGAACTTTAATATCTGCCATCCATTTTGGCGATCTCACGAATGAAGGATGAGTTGCCTTTAGTGGTTGCAAAGGAAATTTGTGGAGACCAGGCAAAATGGAAAAATAGGTCAGATATGACCCTAGGACAGAACAGTGATTCATCAATTGACATGAGGTATGAACCAGAGGTGACGACCGATGAGCTTCGATCTCAGTCAATAGATGAACCTGTCCTGACATCATTGGGGAAAGGGCTTTTGCAAGGAGTCATCCAAAATGATTAATTTGATTTATTGATGAATATTGATAAATTAATTGAAATTGAATAATTGAATTGAACTGAATAAATTTAATTGAATAAATTTAACTGAATAAATTGAACTGAATAAATTGAATTGAATATATTGATTGTTTGATTGATAAAAATTGTGGTCTCAAGAAAGAAGCTTTGAGACATTTGCGAAACATCAATGTGCAGACAACCTTGGACGATGAACGAGGTGGTGAGTCTGGTAGTTATTTGTTATATTATATGTGGTTATTTTTGTTTGACCCCCCCCCCCCCCCTCAACAGGACTTACTGATCCAGACTCATCTGCAACACTGATCAGTGAGATTGGGGTGTGGGAAAAGCCACAGGTAGTACCTGTACCTGTACCTGTACCTGTACCTGCCAAAAGACCAGAACAGAGTGCAGCGATTGGTTCTAGTCAACAGAGGACAGGTGAAAGAAGTGACCCATTTGAGGTAACTACCCAAGAGGGTGCAATTGGGGCACAGGAACCGACTCAAAGTGGGCAAACGATGCAACCAGCTGCTATACCTTTATCATGCTCTCCATTTCACCATACAAGGAGTAAGGGTCGTGTGATAAATGCCAATCAATCTAACGATCAATGTGATTGGCTAATGACTGATCCAAAGTTGACTCTCTCACAAGGAGGGTTTGAGAAATGTGGTGTTATGAATTTTCCTCAGCGGCAATTTCCAGGGGCAAATCAGCAACACCCAGATCTGATGTATAGACCATGGCAGGTACATAAATTGAAGGCATTGCAGAGTAGTATGCCATCAATCAAAACAGATCCACTTCAATTTGCGGAAGAACTGCGGTTAATTGTGGAAACTCTGTTGCCCACTGCGAGAGACATGGAAATACTTTTGAAGTGGTTAATTCCTAATACCACCACTTTGAGGAACTTAATGCGTGAGGCCAACTGGGTAAATACGGAAGATGGATAGGTAGACATGCCCACGGAGGCTAGAACGGCACAGATCAATACATTGATAGAGGCCATACAAAAATTGCCACCAGTGACGGATTGGAACAAAGTGGTTACATGCAAGCAGAAAACAGGCGAAGATGCTAGCGATTATTTGGATAGATTGCGAGATGTTTTCCGACTATATTCAGGAATATACCGGGCACAAATTGACAATGCCTTAAAACCCCTTTTTATTAATGGTCTGTTGCCCAAATTGAAGAGTGAAGTGGAAAGACAATGTATTGCTTGGGAAGGCAAGCCAATGCAAGAAATATTGAATTACGCCTTGCATCATCAGCGGATTCAAGCCAGGAATAGTGCTGTAAATGCCGAGAAATTGATGCAACTACAGACTCAAGCCCTGATGACTACGAATCAACGCAATAGGTTTTCTGGGCAACAACGCAACAATGCAGTAGGAGATAACCAGAGGTTGCGGTGGCAACTCAGGGATCTGGAGAGGCAGCCCAGCGATACAAGTGAACAGGTGGACAAACCAGCCAATGACAGACATCGATGTTTTAATTGTGGAAATATTGGACATTGGAAAAGAAGATGTCCATACGTCAACAAAACACGATTTCGCAAGGGAGAACCAAGATCAAGGGTACCAGTGCTTACCGGTACCTCAGATAATGATTAGGCCTTCATTGCTGCAGATCCCAAATGACGACAGGCCTCAACAGATTAAATCATCAGACCAACATCCAACATGAATAACTGTTGATGCTTCTTGTCTCAAAAAAAATTTTTTTCGGAGCAAGAATGAATTTTACTTTTGCTTATTAGCGAATTAATAATTAATTGATTAAATGCCAAAATTGGAATTTTTTTTTGGAACATGAATTAAAAGATCCAGAATTAGAGTTCATTCTGGAAGCCTCATATTTGCCAATTATAAATGTGGTTTTAGGGAGTATTTTGGGCAAAACAATTTTTTACAACAAAACAATTACCAAAGTGTGGAACATTGCTTTGCAAAATTTTTTGGAAACAAAGTGACAAGCGTCACATGATCATCAGGTGGGCATTTTGGACTATTTTTTTGCATGCTGATAGGTCAGTGGTCGACTGACATGTAAATAGAGGGGTTGTAAAATTTGGATAAATTATTGTAGGACCAAAATGGGTAATTTCAATGTGACATTATAGGGGTTTTCTAAAAATAAACTTTTTGTCTATTTGTGTATTAGCGTTTCTAACATTAAAGGATAAATTTTACGAAATTGAAATGAAAATTGACACCCATCTTGATCTGTTAATGATGGTTCAAATGCAAACAAATATACATAATGCTTGGGTTTGTGTATGTTTGTGTGTCAATGGTTTTTGTTTTGTGTGTCAATCTTACAAGAATATCCAGAAAATTCGTAAAATAAAATAGGAATATAATTTGATTATGTACATTATCTCTTTTGTCAAGGGAGATGAAATATACAGATTTGATGTGCTAGGTTATGAGCAGCCATTAATTAATAGTAAAATTGTGAGTAATTTTGGGATTCCATTTTTGATAGAATTTATATGAGAATAACAGCTATTTATGGATAGGAGCTTCATAAACAAAATGAGTACAACATTAGTCAAATTTGGAAGTGGTCTTACACTGACTTCCCAGAGTACTCTGCTCATGGATTTTTTACACATATAAACGTGACCTTTATCAGCATATAAATTGTGCTGTATGTATAGATGTGTCTTAGACATAGATGATATGGGCAGATAGTAAAGCAAATTTTGTTGAATTGAACTATTGTGAGTTTTAAAACGGAATGCATTGTGAATCTTAAAACCAAGGGGCAGACGTGAACGCGCTGTTATGGGTTTTTTACACTCAGAACACGATGTTACGTGTACCTGCAACATATTTTGTTAATCTGCCACACCTATATTGGCATACTGGTGTCAGTAGTATTCACTAGTTGCATGAAATGGATGAGCAACTTTTAAGGGAGTATACAACCACTTATTTGGATATTTTCCACAAAAGTAGGGGTTTCAATAAGTGGTAGCTGTACACATGGGATTTATCAAATTAAGTTATGCAGTTTAAACAAAGTTACTGGTAAACAGAAGGGAAATGGATAGTAAATAAATTCTTCAATGCTGGGTAAATTTAATGAGATATTACAAAGACTTATAAGAGCTACTGTTCTTCCTTATAGCAGTGGGAAAAGAGAGAATTAGAACCAAATGAATCTATAAATGAATGTGATAAGGATAATATCCTCAATTTGTGTTAATTATTTGATTGTGGGTAAAGAAATTATTTTATCGTAATGGATTGATAACAGCAGCCTGCAATGTCCTGAGAGTGTGCATCCATGTAATTAGAAATCCCAGATTTGTTTTTACAAACAACATTTGGTAGAGGTCTTATGTCGAGCACGAGCACTTACTTGGTAGATAAAAAGGTACTGCATGTTGGCAGCCACTTTTGCGGCCATTTAGGCCAAACACATTGAGAGAAAATTGTCGTTCAATATGTAATTTACACATGGCTATTTGTAAAAGGGAAGTTGTTGCGATGGGAAACATTTCTGAAGGTTTATTAAAGTGTTATAATATGACATGTGTCAAGGCAAACTATTGGATGGGAAAATTAGATCTGGTTATAGAATGAATTTGCTGACCCTTTGAAGTTAATTCTTCAAATCATTGTTTTACTAGTATTTTGAGTTCAACTTGGAAATAGTTTGGTAGAGCTTTGTTAAAACCTATGGTTGTGGTATTTTGGAACGAATTCACAGATCATAGGAAGTTGATAACAATAGAAACAAATATGGACCCCGGGAGATAGGGGCATCAGGATAAGGCAAATAATCAGATTTATGTTACATATTAAGGGATTTTTTCTTTAGTCTCATTTTAAGAAGTTTGTTAGTTTGGTATATAATGTTGAATGTCATTGACATATAATTATGTTATAGGTATGAACATATACAAGGAGTAGCAGCTGAGATACTCCAATATTTGTTTATTGGATTAGTGGTTATATTGGCAATAGTTTTAGTAGTGGCTTGCTTGAAAACCTTAGTGACGGTGGGTTTGAATAAGATAACAAACAACACTATGATAGTGCAAGCAGCCACAAAAGAGGAAATAAACAAAGCAACAAATGAGGAAATGAATGTGGAACCACAAAAGAGGAAGACTTCTATGGCGACATGAATACTGAGATTCAACGATTGAATCAAGTAATGTTGAAAATGAATACAGTAGAGTTAAAATAAGGGCATAACAACTTGTTGTGAACTATGTCCGTTTTACAAGATCGATAAACTCATATCACCATAAGTTACGCTGTTAAAGAAAAACAAAAAGCGGGGAGGACTATGCTAATAATACATTATGCATAGTTTGCTTGTTTGCAAGATTTGTTGGGAATTAGATATTCCTGTTTGTGATTTCAATCATGCTACTCATTATTAATGCATTTATTTTCTTTGAAGTTGGGTTACAATACCTGCATGAGTTTAATTTTTGAATTATATGAACCTGAAAGCAATTGTGGATGCTATTCTAAGTTTAGTAGTGAAAAACATGTCTGATTTGAATATTATTCGTGTGAAGTTGTTATAAAATATAGTGATTTCATGTTACAATGTACTCCATCTGATTCAATCTGTGTGGAGAGCAGATATAAATGTGGCTGAGTAAAGGGAAGACCAGATCACATCCCAAATGGAGTGCTAACGACATCTGGGAAGGAGTTTGAAAAAGGAAAATTTGTGAAAATGAAGTTAATTCTGGCATACACCCTCTTTCTCAAAGAATGATGAAGAAATACTCCTTTGTAAGATGGATGTTTACCTTCACCAAGGGAAAATTATGTGACCATTTGTCTGGGTCACACTGCAACATATGGAAAAGGGCGATCACTTACTTGTGTTCAAATACCTCGAACATTCATCACATCAGCAATTGTAGGACAACGACATTTTACCTGCAACGTCTACGGGATACGGTGACGTGTGTCATTACTTCACCAACTTCCGGGGAGCCAGCATGGAGCTGCAAGCGAACGACTGCGTTTTTCCTTCACAACAGCTGTGCACGATTCTGCTGTGTGCTTCTGGTATGGACCATGGACAACTGAGTACCATGGTCCCAACATCATCATTGCGGATGCATCCGGCATCCCTGCTCCACATCTTGTTGACAAATCAACATCACATCAACACTTGCTCCATGCTCACGATGAGTGAGGAGGCAAGTCGACTACAACTGGATGGAGGCCTTGTTCAAATCTACTATGGCTCACAGCAAGAGTGGCAAGGATGCTGCATGGAGAGCAGGGTCAGTCTATGACTCTGCCCAGCTATCAGAACAGCAGAAAATCCTACGCAAATAGTGAAGGTGTGATGAAGACAACAGGAGAAAAATGTTTTATGCTGAAATTTCAAACACAAGTGATCCGCCCCTTTTTTCAAACAAAGAAAGTCAATATTTGATTAAAGGCAAATATTTTGCCAAATGTTGCAGATGCTTTATTATTTTAAATGATGAACTGAAATTATTGCGTTTTGGTGAAGGGGAAATGTTTTGTGATCTTTATGCAAATGAGTTGAATTGAATTATCAACATAGAAAGAGTCAATGAACAAGGAAATGTATTGTGATCAAAATTCTTCCAGAATGACGGTGTATGCCTTAGGAAATTGAATTACCAGATTAGTGGTTTGAATATTTAATGTGGTAATGTTTAGATTAATGGTTAATATAAACATAAAAGAAAAACTGGGGATTGTCAGGGAATAAATATTCATATTGACAATATTGCTAGAATATATCTCAATGTAATCTTGTTTAAAGTGGAATATGTTTTACTTCACAAAGTAAAAGGAATATGTTTTACTTTACAAGATGAGCCAAGAGCATAGAACTAGAGCTAACAGGTGATCGAGAGAGTTAATTTCAGACAAAATGTGTAACGCTCTTGGACCACCATCTGTCTATCAAAAATAGCCTATGTTCAGTTCACTGCACACAGGCTGCAAATTCTTCCTCAGCAGGTCAGAGCATTTGACCTCTTGAACAGAAATAAGTACTAGCTGGCCAAGCGAGAGCCAAATAAGGTTTTGGATAAGGGAACCAGAGACACCCTGCATGCTCCGCAACATCAAAGGAGTTTGGGGCTTTAAAACCAAGAGAAAGTTGCGATTGGAAAGCAGAGAGAACTGGGAGAGTGACGGAGAAGCAGTGGACTGGGAGAGTGACTGAACAACTTGAAGACCAGTTGACCTGATCAACCAACTGGAGACTGGTCAACAACTGAACGAGGTTCAACAAAAGACCTACAGAAGGAGCTACAGCCACGACCGACAGAACAACGTCATTAATATCTAATTAGTACATTTAGTAGAATACAGCAAAACTCTCAAAAGTGAATAAAACATTGATTTTGCTAAAACGAGTTTCTGGAAGTTTCTGAAGTAGAACAGCAGTTAATTTATTATTCTACACACCCCACTCTGCTCACCAAACTCTCCTCCTATAGTATCAATGGAAATCTCCATGCATGACTTGCGGACTTCCTCTCTGGTCATAGTCAATTTGTGGCCCTGAATGGATTTCTCTCATCTCCATCTCCCCTTCCTGCTCAGGCTGGAGTTCCCCAAGGCAGTGTTCTGGGCCATGTGCTTTTTCTGGTCTTCATCAATGATCTCTCCGACTCTCTGGAAAATCCTATCTATCTCTTTGCTGATGACTCCACTCTCTGCCGCTCCATTCCTCATCCCTCAGATCGCCAGCCTCCTCACTCTCTACAGACCTGGACAAAATCACACACTGGTCAAACAAGTGGAACATGTCTTTCAATCCTGACAAATCTCACATTCTTACTATGTCTCTCCGAAAAGACCGACTGGACAACCCTCCCATCCACTTTCTCAACAATCCTCTCCAATAAGTTCAGTCACTCAAGCTTTTGGTGTCACTATCTGCCAGGATCTTTCCTGGGAAAACCACATATTCCAAGCTGGTCTCCAAAGCCAGTCGCTGACTGGGCATCCTCCGTCGTGCGAAGTCCTTCCTTGGCACACCTGTGCTCCTCACCACAAACAAGGGTTTCATCTGCAGCTCAATGGAATACTGTTCTCCCCTTTGTGTTGGTGCTCCTGCCTCACACCTAGCTCGGCTTCACGCGGTTGAAACCAAAGCTTTCAGAATCATTGGAATCTCTGGCGATGAAGCTGAATCCGAGGGCCTTTCACTGATTCACCGCAGGCAGGTTGGTGGTCTTTGTGTCTTCTACCGACTCCTCTCCGGCCTTGCTCCCCCAGCTCTCTCTGGGCTCTGTCCCCCAAATATTCCGACAGGTCGCACAAGATCTGCCAGCAACCCTCTTATGGAAAAACTGCCAAAATAAAGACTCTCTATTCACCTTCACTCTTTCATTCCTCTTTACTCCCGCCTCTGGAACAAACGCCCTCACTCTATTCAATGCCACTCCTCCCTCCAGGTCTTTAAAACAGCTGTTCACCACCATCTCTTATCTTCCCCCATCCAAAACCTTGATCTTTTCTACTCCCGTTAATTCATCCCAGATCGACTTTTTTGAAATATTGACTTCTTTCCTGGAGTGTCTATGTGTTTTATACCTCTCCCACCCCCCCCCCCCCTTCCCATCTCTCCTCCTCCCAAGCCCTCTCCTTCCTACAGATCTGCCGATGTCCCTGTTCTCTGCTGTTGTACTTGTGTGCTTCCATCTCTCTCCCCATCTTGTCTCCAGCTCCCTTTATTGTATGTTTTGTGTATCCGTTTTTTTTTTGTAATCAATGTTAGCTCTTACACGAGCCTCGATTTTGTATACAAAAAAAAAATGAAAGAGCCATGTCTGTCTCATGTTCCCCTGTGAATGAATAAGATTACATAAAGCCATGTCTGCCCCATGTTCCCATGTGAATGAACAAAATTACATATAGCTGTGTCTTCCCCATGTTCCCATGTGAATGAGTAAGATTACATAAAGCCATGTCTGCCCCGTGTTCCCATGTGAATGAACAAAATTACATAAAGCCATGTCTGCCCCGTTTTCCCATGTGAATGAATAAGATTAGATCGAGCCATGTCCTCCCCGTGTTCCCATGTGAATGAACAAGATTACATAAAGCCATGTCTGCCCCGTGTTCCCATGTGAATGAACAAGATTACATAAAGCCATGTCTGCCCCGTGTTCCCATGTGAATGAACAAGATTACATAAAGCCATGTCTGCCCCGTGTTCCCATGTGAATGAACAAGATTACATAAAGCCATGTCTGCCCCGTGTTCCCATGTGAATGAACAAGATTACATAAAGCCATGTCTGCCCCGTGTTCCCATGTGAATGAACAAGATTACATAAAGCCATGTCTGCCCCGTGTTCCCATGTGAATGAACAAAATTACATAAAGCCATGTCTGCCCCGTGTTCCCATGTGAATGAACAAGATTACATAAAGCCATGTCTGCCCCGTGTTCCCATGTGAATGAACAAGATTACATAAAGCCATGTCTGCCCCGTGTTCCCATGTGAATGAACAAGATTACATAAAGCCATGTCTGCCCCGTGTTCCCATGTGAATGAACAAAATTACATAAAGCCATGTCTGCCCCGTGTTCCCATGTGAATGAACAAGATTACATAAAGCCATGTCTGCCCTGTGTTCCCATGTGAATGAACAAGATTACATAAAGCCATGTCTGCCCTGTGTTCCCATGTGAAAGAACAAGATTACATAAAGCCATGTCTGCCCCGTGTTCCCATGTGAATGAACAAGTTTACATAAAGCCATGTCTGCCCCGTGTTCCCATGTGAATGAACAAGTTTACATAAAGCCATGTCTGCCCCGTGTTCCCATGTGAATGAACAAGATTACATAAAGCCATGTCTGCCCCGTGTTCCCATGTGAATGAACAAGATTACATAAAGCCATGTCTGCCCCATGTTCCCATGTGAATGAACAAAATTACATAAAGCCATGTCTGCCCCGTGTTCCCATGTGAATGAACAAGATTACATAAAGCCATGTCTGCCCCGTGTTCCCATGTGAATGAACAAGATTACATAAAGCCATGTCTGCCCCGTGTTCCCATGTGAATGAACAAGATTACATAAAGCCATGTCTGCCCCGTGTTCCTATGTGAATGAACAAAATTACATAAAGCCATGTCTGCCATGTGTTCCCATGTGAATGAACAAGATTACATAAAGCCATGTCTGCCCCGTGTTCCCATGTGAATGAACAAGATTACAGAAAGCCATGTCTGCCCCGTGTTCCCATGTGAATGAACAAGATTACATAAAGCCATGTCTGCCCCATGTTCCCATGTGAATGAACAAGATTACATAAAGCCATGTCTGCCCCGTGTTCCCATGTGAATGAACAAGATTACATAAAGCCATGTCTGCCCCGTGTTCCCATGTGAATGAACAAGATTACATAAAGCCATGTCTGCCCCGTGTTCCCATGTGAATGAACAAAATTACATAAAGCCATGTCTGCCCCGTGTTCCCATGTGAATGAACAAAATTACATAAAGCCATGTCTGCCCCGTGTTCCCATGTGAATGAACAAGATTACATAAAGCCATGTCTGCCCCGTGTTCCCATGTGAATGAACAAAATTACATAAAGCCATGTCTGCCCCGTGTTCCCATGTGAATGAACAAGATTACATAAAGCCATGTCTGCCCCGTGTTCCCATGTGAATGAACAAGATTACATAAAGCCATGTCTGCCCCGTGTTCCCATGTGAATGAACAAGATTACATAAAGCCATGTCTGCCCCGTGTTCCTATGTGAATGAACAAAATTACATAAAGCCATGTCTGCCCCGTGTTCCCATGTGAATGAACAAGATTACATAAAGCCATGTCTGCCCCGTGTTCCCATGTGAATGAACAAGATTACATAAAGCCATGTCTGCCCCGTGTTCCCATGTGAATGAACAAGATTACATAAAGCCATGTCTGCCCCGTGTTCCCATGTGAATGAACAAAATTACATAAAGCCATGTCTGCCCCGTGTTCCCATGTGAATGAACAAGATTACATAAAGCCATGTCTGCCCCGTGTTCCCATGTGAATGAACAAGATTACAAAAAGCCATGTCTGCCCCGTGTTCCCATGTGAATGAACAAGATTACATAAAGCCATGTCTGCCCCGTGTTCCCATGTGAATGAACAAGATTACATAAAGCCATGTCTGCCCCATGTTCCCATGTGAATGAACAAAATTACATAAAGCCATGTCTGCCCCGTGTTCCCATGTGAATGAGCAAAATTACATAAAGCCATGTCTGCCCCGTGTTCCCATGTGAATGAACAAGATTACATAAAGCCATGTCTGCCCCGTGGTCCCATGTGAATGAACAAGATTACATAAAGCCATGTCTGCCCCGTGTTCCCATGTGAATGAACAAGATTACATAAAGCCATGTCTGCCCCGTGTTCCCATGTGAATGAACAAAATTACATAAAGCCATGTCTGCCCCGTGTTCCCACGTGAATGAAAAAGATTACAAAAAGCCATGTCTGCCCCGTGTTCCCATGTGAATGAACAAGATTACATAAAGCCACGTCTGCCCCATGTTCCCATGTGAATGAACAAGATTACATAAAGCCACGTCTGCCCCATGTTCCCATGTGAATGAACAAGATTACATAAAGCCATGTCTGACCCGTGTTCCCATGTGAATGAACAAGATTACATAAAGCCATGTCTGCCCCGTGTTCCCATGTGAATGAATAAGATTACATAAAGCCATGTCCTCCCCGTGTTCCCATGTGAATGAACAAGATTACATAAAGCCATGTCCTCCCCGTGTTCCCATGTGAATGAACAAGATTACATAAAGCCATGTCTGCCACGTGTTCCCATGTGAATGAATAAGATTACATAAAGCCATGTCCTCCCCGTGTTCCCACGTGAATGAACAAGATTACATAAAGCCATGTCCTCCCCGTGTTCCCATGTGAATGAACAAGCTTACATAAAGCCATGTCCTCCCCGTGTTCCCATGTGAATGAACAAGATTACATAAAGCCATGTCTGCCCCGTGTTCCCATGTGAATGAACAAGATTGCATAAAGCCATGTCTGCCCCGTGTTCCCATGTGAATGAACAAGTTTACATAAAGCCATGTCTGCCCCGTGTTCCCATGTGAATGAACAAAATTACATAAAGCCATGTCTGCCCCGTGTTCCCATGTGAATGAACAAGATTACATAAAGCCATGTCTGCCCCGTGTTCCCATGTGAATGAACAAAATTACATAAAGCCATGTCTGCCCCGTGTTCCCATGTGAATGAACAAGATTACATAAAGCCATGTCTGCCCCGTGTTCCCATGTGAATGAACAAGATTACATAAAGCCATGTCTGCCCCGTGTTCTCATGTGAATGAACAAGATTACATAAAGCCATGTCTGCCCCGTGTTCCCATGTGAATGAACAAAATTACATAAAGCCATGTCTGCCCCGTGTTCCCATGTGAATGAACAAGTTTACATAAAGCCATGTCTGCCCCGTGTTCCCATGTGAATGAACAAAATTACATAAAGCCATGTCTGCCCCGTGTTCCCATGTGAATGAACAAGATTACATAAAGCCATGTCTGCCCCGTGTTCCCATGTGAATGAATAAGATTACATAAAGCCATGTCTGCCCCGTGTTCCCATGTGAATGAACAAGATTACATAAAGCCATGTCTGCCCCGTGTTCCCATGTGAATGAACAAGATTACATAAAGCCATGTCTGCCCCGTGTTCCCATGTGAATGAACAAGATTACATAAAGCCATGTCTGCCCCGTGTTCCCATGTGAATGAACCAGATTACATAAAGCCATGTCTGCCCCGTGTTCCCATGTGAATGAACAAGATTACATAAAGCCATGTCTGCCCCGTGTTCCCATGTGAATGAACAAGATTACATAAAGCCATGTCTGCCCCGTGTTCCCATGTGAATGAACAAGATTACATAAAGCCATGTCTGCCCCGTGTTCCCATGTGAATGAACAAGATTACATAAAGCCATGTCTGCCCCGTGTTCCCATGTGAATGAACAAGATTACATAAAGCCATGTCTGCCCCGTGTTCCCATGTGAATGAACAAGATTACATAAAGCCATGTCTGCCCCGTGTTCCCATGTGAATGAACAAGATTACATAAAGCCATGTCTGCCCCGTGTTCTCATGTGAATGAACAAGATTACATAAAGCCATGTCTGCCCCGTGTTCCCATGTGAATGAACAAAATTACATAAAGCCATGTCTGCCCCGTGTTCCCATGTGAATGAACAAGTTTACATAAAGCCATGTCTGCCCCGTGTTCCCATGTGAATGAACAAAATTACATAAAGCCATGTCTGCCCCGTGTTCCCATGTGAATGAACAAGATTACATAAAGCCATGTCTGCCCCGTGTTCCCATGTGAATGAACAAAATTACATAAAGCCATGTCTGCCCCGTGTTCCCATGTGAATGAACAAGATTACATAAAGCCATGTCTGCCCCGTGTTCCCATGTGAATGAATAAGATTACATAAAGCCATGTCCTCCCCGTGTTCCCATGTGAATGAACAAGATTACATAAAGCCATGTCCTCCCCGTGTTCCCATGTGAATGAACAAGATTACATAAAGCCATGTCCTCCCCGTGTTCCCATGTGAATGAACAAAATTACATAAAGCCATGTCTGCCCCGTGTTCCCATGTGAATGAAACAAGTTTACATAAAGCCATGTCTGCCCCGTGTTCCCATGTGAATGAACAAAATTACATAAAGCCATGTCTGCCCCGTGTTCCCATGTGAATGAACAAGATTATATAAAGCCATGTCTGCCCCGTGTTCCCATGTGAATGAATAAGATTACATAAAGCCATGTCCTCCCCGTGTTCCCATGTGAATGAACAAGATTACATAAAGCCATGTCCTCCCCGTGTTCCCATGTGAATGAACAAGATTACATAAAGCCATGTCTGCCCCGTGTTCCCATGTGAATGAACAAGATTACATAAAGCCATGTCTGCCCCGTGTTCCCATGTGAATGAACAAGATTACATAAAGCCATGTCTGCCCCGTGTTCCCATGTGAATGAATAAGATTACATAAAGCCATGTCCTCCCCGTGTTCCCATGTGAATGAACAAGATTACATAAAGCCATGTCTGCCCCGTGTTCCCATGTGAATGAATAAGATTACATAAAGCCATGTCTGCCCCGTGTTCCCATGTGAATGAACAAGATTACATAAAGCCATGTCTGCCCCGTGTTCCCATGTGAATGAATAAGATTACATAAAGCCATGTCCTCCCCGTGTTCCCATGTGAATGAACAAGATTACATAAAGCCATGTCTGCCCCGTGTTTCCATGTGAATGAACAAGATTACATAAAGCCATGTCCTCCCCGTGTTCCCATGTGAATGAACAAGATTACATAAAGCCATGTCCTCCCCGTGTTCCCATGTGAATGAACAAGATTACATAAAGCCATGTCTGCCCCGTGTTCCCATGTGAATGAACAAGATTACATAAAGCCATGTCTGCCCCGTGTTCCCATGTGAATGAACAAGATTACATAAAGCCATGTCTGCCCCGTGTTCCCATGTGAATGAACAAGATTACATAAAGCCATGTCCTCCCCGTGTTCCCATGTGAATGAACAAGATTACATAAAGCCATGTCCTCCCCGTGTTCCCATGTGAATGAACAAGATTACATAAAGCCATGTCCTCCCCGTGTTCCCATGTGAATGAACAAGATTACATAAAGCCATGTCTGCCCCGTGTTCCCATGTGAATGAACAAGATTACATAAAGCCATGTCTGCCCTGTATTCCCATGTGAATGAACAAGATTACATAAAGCCATGTCCTCCCCGTGTTCCCATGTGAATGAACAAGATTACATAAAGCCATGTCCTCCCCGTGTTCCCATGTGAATGAACAAGATTACATAAAGCCATGTCCTCCCCGTGTTCCCATGTGAATGAACAAGATTACATAAAGCCATGTCTGCCCCGTGTTCCCATGTGAATGAACAAGATTACATAAAGCCATGTCTGCCCCGTGTTCCCATGTGAATGAACAAGATTACATAAAGCCATGTCTGCCCCGTGTTCCCATGTGAATGAACAAGATTACATAAAGCCATGTCCTCCCCGTGTTCCCATGTGAATGAACAAGATTACATAAAGCCATGTCCTCCCCGTGTTCCCATGTGAATGAACAAGATTACATAAAGCCATGTCCTCCCCGTGTTCCCATGTGAATGAACAAGATTACATAAAGCCATGTCTGCCCCGTGTTCCCATGTGAATGAACAAGATTACATAAAGCCATGTCTGCCCTGTATTCCCATGTGAATGAACAAGATTACATAAAGCCATGTCTGCCCCGTGTTCCCATGTGAATGAACAAGATTACATAAAGCCATGTCTGCCCCGTGTTCCCATGTGAATGAACAAGATTACATAAAGCCATGTCTGCCCCGTGTTCCCATGTGAATGAATAAGATTACATAAAGCCATGTCTGCCCCGTGTTCCCATGTGAATGAATAAGATTACATAAAGCCATGTCTGCCCCGTGTTCCCATGTGAATGAACAAGATTACATAAAGCCATGTCTGCCCCGTGTTCCCATGTGAATGAACAAGATTACATAAAGCCATGTCTGCCCCGTGTTCCCATGTGAATGAACAAGATTACATAAAGCCATGTCTGCCCCGTGTTCCCATGTGAATGAACAAGATTACATAAAGCCATGTCTGCCCCGTGTTCCCATGTGAATGAACAAGATTACATAAAGCCATGTCTGCCCCGTGTTCCCATGTGAATGAACAAGATTACATAAAGCCATGTCTGCCCCGTGTTCCCATGTGAATGAACAAGATTACATAAAGCCATGTCTGCCCCGTGTTCCCATGTGAATGAACAAGATTACATAAAGCCATGTCTGCCCCGTGTTCCCATGTGAATGAATAAGATTACATAAAGCCATGTCTGCCCCGTGTTCCCATGTGAATGAATAAGATTACATAAAGCCATGTCTGCCCCGTGTTCCCATGTGAATGAATAAGATTACATAAAGCCATGTCTGCCCAGTGTTCCCATGTGAATGAACAAGATTACATAAAGCCATGTCTGCCCCGTGTTCCCATGTGAATGAACAAGATTACATAAAGCCATGTCTGCCCCGTGTTCCCATGTGAATGAACAAGATTACATAAAGCCATGTCTGCCCCGTGTTCCCATGTGAATGAACAAGATTACATAAAGCCATGTCTGCCCCGTGTTCCCATGTGAATGAACAAGATTACATAAAGCCATGTCTGCCCCGTGTTCCCATGTGAATGAACAAGATTACATAAAGCCATGTCTGCCCCGTGTTCCCATGTGAATGAA
The DNA here is from genome assembly GCF_964187855.1 of Myxine glutinosa. NCBI lineage: Eukaryota > Metazoa > Chordata > Myxini > Myxiniformes > Myxinidae > Myxine > Myxine glutinosa. The sequence continues at coordinate 115,281,241 of NC_136270.1, forward strand.
CAAGATTACATAAAGCCATGTCTGCCCCGTGTTCCCATGTGAATGAACAAGATTACATAAAGCCATGTCTGCCCCGTGTTCCCATGTGAATGAACAAGATTACATAAAGCCATGTCTGCCCCGTGTTCCCATGTGAATGAATAAGATTACATAAAGCCATGTCTGCCCCGTGTTCCCATGTGAATGAACAAGATTACATAAAGCCATGTCTGCCCCGTGTTCCCATGTGAATGAACAAGATTACATAAAGCCATGTCTGCCCCGTGTTCCCATGTGAATGAACAAGATTACATAAAGCCATGTCCTCCCCGTGTTCCCATGTGAATGAACAAGATTACATAAAGCCATGTCTGCCCCATGTTCCCATGTGAATGAACAAGATTACATAAAGCCATGGCTGCCCCGTGTTCCCATGTGAATGAACAAGATTACATAAAGCCATGTCTGCCCCGTGTTCCCATGTGAATGAACAAGATTACATAGTGCCTTTTAGATAGAGAGAGTTTTTCACCACATTTCCCATATGTGTTATTGTCATGTTGGAAACACGATGAGTCTTCGCCCAACAAGATGTGTTCTTGAGGAAATGGCGCGAGGCATCATATACAACGGCTATCTGTTTGACGTCATTGTATCTTCAATTTCATGCAAACTTCCAACACTCTTGCCTGATAAACAGCCCCACACTTGTATTGATTCTTTGCGATAATTTATATCTTCCTGTTCTTGAGGAAACATCAACACCTCTACTTTCAGCGAGGTCATTCACTGAAACTCTACTTGATCATCGCCCATCACATATAGAACATATCCTAAAGGACTGAACATCACTTTTGGAAGGTTTCGGCTGTCTTCCTCATGTGCTTCAATTAATCAACAGGACCAGTTTCGCTTCTCCTTGAAGTCTTGCATCAATCAGCTCCTAATAAAACACAAGCTCAGTCTGCAATCTGCCCCCATGGAGTAACCTCCTCTTGCTCGGCCTTCGATTTCTGTATTCTTGTCACGTGACATCTCCTCCCAGGAGTCATAATATTCATCCCACATTCGAAGTGTTTATTCACTTCCCCACAATCACCGCCTGTCAAATACATAGAGCTCTTTCCAACAACTGACTCACTCACATAAATGATTACGACTTTACAGGTGAGATAGTGGCATTTGGCATGCTGATGTACCTTGAAGCCACAATTCCAAAAAATAACATCCAAAAAAACAATCCGTAAACAAAATGGACGGTGGATTTTCGCTCTGGAGCATTGCGTATCCAAAGGCAACAGCCAATGTGCAGCACATCACCAATCCGGAAGTTTATCATCGGGTCAGGATTTGAACCCAGTCCAGGAAACCCAATGGAGAATACCGTTTCTTGAACAGCGCATGAAACAATTGTTACTAATCTAAAAAATTAAATCAACATATCAAAAAGGAAAGATGCCAAGTTAACATGATGATAACTCAAATTGATTCTCTCTTCTTGATACAAAACGTGTGAACTCCTCCAATAATATAGAGTCGAATCAGCAGCTGCCGCTTCAACGTATTCCGACCTGGACTTGTCGTGTTTTTCTGTTATACCTTCGTCCCTGTGTTGCTGTTTGTGTTTCCGTCCAATTTTACGTGTTAAATTGTACCTTATTTTGCTGTATTTGTCGAATTTGTTTTAATGTTGTTTAAGGCCTACTTTGTTCCACTCCTCACATCGCCGCTGTGAAAAATCTGTCCCTTTTGCCTCCGCATTCCTCGTTTTGCTTCTTTCTTCCCAAATATTGTACATTCTTCCCCTTCAACGTTATCCTATTTCCCCAACGTTATCCTCACATAAAAAAAAATTACATATTTTTTCACTCCACAGTGATCTCATTCTGCTTGAATTCCATCCTGTCTGCGCTCCATTATTTTTCCCGCTTTTCTCAATATCTCAAAAATGAATCTTCATTTAAGATACGCTGCACTTCCATCTTCCTTCAAAAGCATTTTTTAACATTTTAAAATGCTTTATTTTCCTTATTTCTCCATCAGGAGTACCCCACAATTTTTTTTTTTTTTGTATGCAAAGTCTAGATTTGTGGAAGAGCTGGTACACCGAATGGATCAGGATGTAACAGGACAAAAAGAACATCAGAGAGAGAGGGGGAGACACCAACAGCAGAGTGGAAGCACTTTCTCACCTCTCACCCAAAGACCATAGTAATACCGGTGGGCTGATTTGATTGGGATGGAGCCTGGGAGCTTGGAATGCAAAATAAATAAAGAGCTCATATTGCTCACTCACTCTTAATCTGATGTATTTCCTTTTCTGCATACAGACTGCAAGAATGCCCCACCAGCACTTTATGCAGGTGTGCTCCTTTCTGATTGCTTGTGTGACAACCAACCACGATGTAGTACTATATCAACACATGACTGAACTCCAGAGAATTTCAATTTTTTTTATACAGGAGATGCAATAATTGTATCATGTGTTATTTGCATTTAGACCCACTTTTTCCTCCGTTTCCATAATTATTTCCATTACTGTATGTCAGACACAATTTTACAGTTGAGATAACTATTCGTTTTGTCGAACGCGGTACATGGAACAATACCATTATTTTTTATACAAGAGTGTAATTTGTATTCTAAAACCTTTTTCATCAGGACATTGTGGAGGATTTACATGAAATGAATCAGATAATAATAGAAGTTCCATGAATATTCCGTCCCTTCATTTTCCTGACGAAGCGAGCCTTGTCCGCGTCACTTGTTCGCCATCATTTTCAAATCATACCTGTTACTTGAAAAATGAAACTCAATTTGCTTATATCAGCTTCACCTTCTTTGGCTTTTAAGATGAAAATAGAAAAATCTTCCTTAGAGGATTATGAAGTCAGAACAATAAAGTTTGACATATTTATGATGGAATTCAAACTTCTTTTTTACAGTAGCAAAGGCTCATGAAAGAGCTTCTATAATGATATCGGTTTGAGTCTGGATCCCCACTTTATTTAACACGAGGTGCAAATGAGGACATCAACAGACCAGCCCGACAGGGAACACGAGCAGGTATTTGTGAAAGTATTGTGGATTTGGGAGGCAACAACACAGTGCAACCTGAATTATTTAATCCTCACTTCCATGGTTACTGGTAGCCTTGACAACAGGGGCCTTAGTAATTCAAAGGTAGCAAATCTCTCACTCATGGGCTCTTTCTCATACCAGAAAACTTCATCACATCAAATTAACGGTAAAGTTTCAATAACTTTGATTATTTCTTGGCAAGTCTGTTACTGATCAAAACATATGTAAACTAGAACAGCTCTTGGTAGAGCGCATACCTCCGCTAGGCCAGATATGGATTTGGACCTGAACCAGAATCTAATTGGCTTGTTCTGCTCACCTAACCAACTCATCCACCTAGTTTTGTCATAATCTGTCTATAACTTTGTGAAATATCGTGATACATATCCTTTGTTGTTTCGTTTTTGCCATATATCTCTCAATTTTTTGAATGCACAGTCGAGGCTCATAGAAGAGGATGTAACACACAACCAAATGTACAGTGAACAAATCAGAATGCAACACACAAAACAGGACACAAAACACACATGCAAGGGGTGGATGGAAACCCAAGGAGGAAACCTGTAAATTGAAAGTAGGAGGAGGAATTTTTGTGGGACTGGGATGGGGTGGGTTAAGGAGGGTAGAAAAGATCGTGGCTTTGGATTGAGGATCATCTGAGAAGGTGGTGAGCAACTGTCTTGAAGACCTGGAGGAAAGAGTGAGATTGAAGCGGATGTGGAAGTTAGTTCAACTGGCAGGAAAAAAGAGGAACACATAAGTGGAGAGGAAAATGAGTGGAACACAACCTGTCCACAACGTTTCATCCGAATCTTTTTGAGGTATCGTGCTCACAGACAGACAAACAAACAGGAATGAAAACATAGCCTTCATCCACCTTCACTGGCAAAGGCAATGACATGAAGGAAACTTACCAGTTGGGGTTCCCTTCAGAAGCAGAAGAGAGAGGGAAGCCCAAAAACAGAGAAAAGTTACATCAGGATATTATTGTTACGTGTGTGGGGGTAGGTGATGACATACCAGAGTGGAGAAAGAACTGTGTAGGGTAGTATGGACCACGTGCGAGTAGGAACCCAATCTCGATGTATTTAGGTAGAAAAACTGTGAGCTTAAGATAGATCGTGTATGTGTCACCACACGGTTTTTTCCTTGTAGTGACATGGAATTGTGACATGGTGGGATGTTAATTAGGTAGTGTCTAAGGGTAGTTCTCCCGGTATGTGACTGCCTCCTGTGATTTTCCCTATGTTTTTAGAATTATAACAAGCCGGCCATAAAAACCCACGTCTTTAACCAACAACAACAATCGACATAACTGCCGACTGAACATTCCCGAGCAGAGCCAAACGTTCTCGATAGGCAATTAACCCCTCCCAACAATCGAACAAAGAAAAAGGTCACAGCCCGAAGTTTGTCATTGGTTGAGCCCGACCATGGGGCAATTCAGTGGAACTCGCCGATTGGTCGGGTTGACATCAGAGCGAGAAGGTTTGAGCTAGGAGAAGAGGAAGAATCGCGCTCTCTCTCATGCTGGCTTAGTGGCAGGCGGTCGCTTTGTCTCATGTGCGCTCATGCAGAGAACTGTTCGGAGCTCAGTGAAAGAGGACCAGCTGCACAAACCCCCTCATGTTCGTGGCGACGCAGAGAGTTACTTCGCACCATCTTGTGCATTCCCCGCGCAAGCGTCTTCGGCTGCCTTGTGCTGCGACTTCATTCGGCGGTCTCGTTGGAGTAAAGGTGAGTGCCGGCCGGCTTTAAAACAATTCATTTTCTTTTACCATTCTCCTATCTGTTTTTGAGCCTGCGTGTGGAGGTACCTCAATTAGGATTATAGATGTACCACATCGTTCATTTTCATTCCGTGCATTAATTTCATTAAATTGATTACTGTGCATTTTATTTGCTGTGTCGTGTTTCTTTGTTCGTGGGTTTTGTATAAAACCCCGTGAGCTCCGTGCAGGTAAGCACTTTGGTTCCATCCCGCGCGGACCATAAAAAAAGTACCGCCAAATTTCGGCTTGTCCGCCTTGTAAGACCGACCGGCTATCTCTTCAAGGCTGGTTTTCATCGGCCACGGACCTGACAATATGTTGAAGAGAGAGAGCTGGGGCGGGGTACACAGGATAAACAAGATGAACACTACAGGAACTTTCAGGAAAGGAAACGGAGATTATGAAGGAGGTGTGTTTGGGGTGGATTAATGGGGATAGAAAAGATCAAGGTTTTGGATGGGGAAAGACATGAGATGGTGGTAAACAGCTGTTTTGAAGACCAAGAGGGAGGATCTCACCCGAACAACTTGAAATTTAAAGAGGATTTGCATATCTGTGCACTGAATTAATTCAACCACCAATGATATTTTAGGTCAACATAGGCCAAATTTCAAAAATCCTCAATTTTCCTCCGATTGACTTGAAATTTGAAGAGGACTTGCATATCTGGACACTGAATTCAACCACCAAGTATTTTGCGGTCAACATAGGCCAAAAGGTTAACATAGGCCAGATTTCTAAAATACTCAATTTTGATCCAATTGACTTGAAATGATAAGAGTATTTGCATATCTGGACACTGAATTCAACCACGAATTATTTTTGAGGTCATCATAGGCCAACAACTTATTTTAGGGATTTCGCAAGTATCGTGCTATGCACGACATATTTACCTCCGTGACCAAAGGTGGATGGAGGTTATGTTTTCACCCCTGCCTGTCTGTCCATTTGTCTGTCTGTATGTCTGTCCATTTGTCTGTCTGTCTGTCCGGTTGTGCACAAAATATCTCAAAAAGTTGTGGACGGATTCGGACGAAATTTGGCAGGGATGTAGCGTATCTCTCAAGGACAAAATGAATAGATTTTGGTGAAGATTCGGATTCGGATCCGGTTGCTAGAATTTATACGTGATTCTTCACCATTTGGAGATAGAGCCAAAAACGATAAATAGCAGGGTATCTCAACAAGTTGTGGACGGATTTGGACGAACCTTGGTGGACCGGTTGGGTGTCAGACAAGGACGATTTGCTTCGATTTTGGTGAAGATCTGAATATGGATTCGGATATGAGAATTGTTTAACTTTTTAAGAGATTCTTCACCATTGGGAGATAGGGCCAAAAACGATACAAAGCAGGATATCTCAAAAAAGTTATCGACAGATTTGGACTAAACTTTGTGGACAGATTGCGTGTGTGACAAGGACTAATCAATTCGTTTTTGGTGAAGATTTGAATATGGATTTGTATACGATAGTTATTTAAAGCCTGGTGTTGGCTTAGCGGTTAGGATACTGGCTTGGGATCCTAGGATCCTGGTTCTCGAATCCTGGTCGATCACTGAATTAACACCAGGGGGGTTGATTCAGCCTGTTATCCTTCCGTGGTCGGCAAATTGAGTGACAGTTACTGGTAATTCCCTGTTAGTCGCAAGAGGTGGCCAACAGGGTTGGCGGCAGGAAGGGCATCCGGCCATAAAACATTGCTTCAAAAAGGGGACCATGGTGACCAAAAAAGGACAACCCCCGTCCTGCGGGGAAAAATGGCCTCTAAAGGTGGTTCCATACGAGAGTTATTTAATTTTCAAGTGATTCTTCACCATTGAGTGATAGGGATAAAACAGATACATAGCACGATATCTCAAAAGGTAACGATGGATTTGGACGAAACTTGTTGGACCGGTTGGGTGTGTGACAAATACGAAGCAATTCAATTTTGGTGAAGACCTGAATAAGGATTCAGATAAGAGTATTATTTAATTTTATGTGATTCTTCACCATTGCGAGATCGGGTGAAAGCGATATATATTGTTACGGTCCGCGGATAAGGATGTTGTTTGCCGAGCGAAGGCACCACGGCCGAACAGTTGTTCCCCGACTAAACCCGATTCACCCAAACGTTGGCCGTATCGCGCCACAGATACTCAATGTGGAAAAGACTAAGACGACGAATGCAAAGAGGAAGAAGAAGAAGACGTACAGAAGAGTAACGGGGTTTATTATTATTTACACACACATAAGCAAAAAGAGCAGTCACGGGTATTTACAGCGGACATGAAAACGCAGGTGACACAGTGAAAATTACTAGCTTGTACAGACTTAGTTACTACCCAGGACAGCACGAACAAAACAAACTCACGTATGCAAATGGGGAACTTGCAGGCAGGAATGGCTGGAAAGGATGAGCAGGTGGGATCACAGGGCACAGCGAGCAGGTCCACTCCGGGCGGGAAGCGGGGAGCCGGCAGCTCCTTGTAATCCGCTTTACAGCGCACGCCGGCAGCTCCTGGTATTCGACTTTACAGCGCACGCCGGCAGGGTCACTTGCTGCCCCGTCAGGGCTTCACGCGGCTGGTTTAAACGGGGCTGGACTCATCTGCCGTATCTCTTTGCAACTCGTTCGGAAAAGTTCCTCTGCTTTCTCTTGGACCCTTTCTTTGTCGTGTACCTCTCCACGCAGCTCAGCTCGTATTCCCTTCCTCTCACTTCTCTCCAGCGCGGGACTGACACGCCCTCTCCCCCGTGCTCTGTTTCGTGACCTTGTCTGGTAATCCCACGGGCTTGTCTCCTTATTTGGGCATCGCGCCGACGGCATGCCCCTCGTGGCGAGCCACGGGCATGTTTCCTTATTTGGGCATGGGGCTGCACAGCCCCGCCCTTCGTGGCACGCCCTGGGCTTGCCTCTCCCTGGCGACCCCGCCCCTCCTGTTCAAACAGAGCACGGAGCACATATTCACTATAGCAGCGAATTGAGAGGGTGTGCACCCCACGCGTGTGAACTGCTTTACCCACAGATGGAGAGTTTGGCTGGGAAATGGAATTATTGAAGGGGAGCTATTCTTAATTGATTCGGTGCAATGGAGTGTCATTCTAATGGAAGACAAGGCCTTACTCTAAAACACATAATAAGATATAAGCTACTGAACAAGGGTTTTATCGTATCCTGCAATGTGGTGTTTATGGAATTAACTACCGAGACGCCCTTTTTATCTTTACACAACTCCGGAGGCAGGAGGGGGCCATATCCAACCAATGTTACACAACAATTTACCACTACAATACACACAATCAAAAAAAATGCACTCCTCATATCCGCAACAATATGTATATATAATGTTGCGAATATGGAATTTGGCCTCCATATCCGCTTGTAAATATTCCCCTATTTTCTCCAATACTCCCCAACTTTCCCCGATCCCCCATTCCCTAGTCCCATTGCATGTAAATAACAATCAGTAGAGCCGACCTTCCCCTTATTCCCCCATTAAATGTCGTGCCCAGGTCCACCGCACCACACGTAGACAACTTTCGGACATCTTCCTAGTTATTCTTAATCTATGTCAGTTAAGGCCTCGTCTCCATTAATTATGACTCTTCGTTGCACCAGAATGTGATTATATGGCATCAGTAGTGAGTTTAGGACCTTTCCCATACCTCCTCCCATCTTCTTCCCCAAACAACAACAATAACAACAACTACAACAACAATTACAACAACAACAGAGGAGATGGCGGCGGAGCGGGGGAGGATGCGTCCTCACACCGGCTCGATTAGCTCCAGACCATGCGCTCCACGGGGTTACCCCGAAGGGGCTGGCTGTCAGCTCCTCGTCAGGGGCGGAGCCAGTAACCCCCCCCGCACGCACCCAATGAGAAGCAACGTGCCGATTCCACGAGGCGGAGCTAACGAGCCGAGGGCGTGTCACTCCCCGCCGGATATACGCGGCCCCGCGCCGGATGTGACGTCAGATGCGCCTCAGCTTGGAGACTGGAGAGAGAAGCCACCGCCACCCCCAGCGCGACGATACCTCCCCGCATCTCTGGACCGGACCGAGTCGATTCTGCCTTGAGCCAAGAGTGCACCTTGAGCCATCGCGACCTGCCTTTCCTTTTCATCAACCCCCGTGTGAGTCAGCATTTTGTCCCGTGTGTCTGTCGTCTGTCCGGGGTTAATATAAGAGTGTGTCTAAGTGCCTGTCTTCCTGTAATATACCTCTAGCCCCTGTAATCTAACCTTTTTCCGTACGAATATACTTGAGAACTGAACCCCTGGTGTCGTATTGTGTCATTATAACCCAGCCGGGTGTCTTCTCTTTCCTATTGAGCCAGCATAGCGCGGCTCGTCAACGTCGAGTATAGTCGGGTAATTTGTGGTAATTTGTGCGGACACGACGGCCATTCCGCTCGGCCCACTTTAACATCAAAGTCGTGTCTGTAACAATTGTTACAGATACGACTTTGATGGTATGGTGGGCCGAGCGGGATGGCCGCCGTATCCGTACAAGTTACCCCGATTGCACCCGGGGTTGACTAATCGCGCTATGCTAGACCAATGAAGGAAAAAGAAGACACCCGGCTGGGTTATAATGACACAATACGACACCAGGGGTTCAGTTCTCAAGACCTCCGGAGGAGGTTATATTAAGGCGGAAGGTTAGATTACAGGGACAAGAGGGAAACATAGGAAGGTGGGCACTTAGACACAACCTTATATTATTCCCGACAGACCACAGAGAAACAGGACAAAAACTGACTCACACGGGGATTGATGGCTAGGAAAGCGGGTATTCGATGGCCAGCACAAGGTGCACCTTGTGCTCAGGGACAGGATGGCGCGGCCCAACAGATGCAGGAGGTCTCTCAGCGCTCGAGGTGGCGTCTTGTCGTCTCAGCTTGGAGACTGGAGAGAGAAGCCACCGCCACCCCCAGCGCGACGATACCTCCCCGCATCTCTGGACCGGACCGAGTCGATTCTGCCTTGAGCCAAGAGTGCACCTTGAGCCATCGCGACCTGCCTTTCCTTTTCATCAACCCCCGTGTGAGTCAGCATTTTGTCCCGTGTGTCTGTCGTCTGTCCGGGGTTAATATAAGAGTGTGTCTAAGTGCCTGTCTTCCTGTAATATACCTCTAGCCCCTGTAATCTAACCTTTTTCCGTACGAATATACTTGAGAACTGAACCCCTGGTGTCGTATTGTGTCATTATAACCCAGCCGGGTGTCTTCTCTTTCCTATTGAGCCAGCATAGCGCGGCTCGTCAACGTCGAGTATAGTCGGGTAATTTGTGGTAATTTGTGCGGACACGACGGCCATTCCGCTCGGCCCACTTTAACATCAAAGTCGTGTCTGTAACAATTGGTGTCGGGAGTGAGATTCGAGGCCCGACCAAATTTTGAAGAAAAAAAAAAAAAAACGAATAGAGGAAAAAAAAAAAATTTGGTCAAAATTTGGAGCGGCCGAAATTTGTTTTGTTTTACGAAACTCGAATTTTGCAAGTCGCGCTATGGCGGATCAAGACGGCTGGGGTCCGGTAGGGGAGAGTGAAGCAGGGTCGGTCCAGGACCAAATTGAGGGACATGAGGGACATGAGGAGAGCGAAGCAGCGAGGGTAGCAAACGCACAAAATGGCGCCTCGCTGGTCACCGCGCCCGCGACCGTAGCAGCGCCGCCGATGGATTGGGGCCTATTTATGGAACAAATAAAGGCGCTCATGGTCCAGACAAGTGAAGACCTGAGGAATGACTTGGGAAACCAAATGGGGGTAATGAGGGACGAAGCGAGGGCTCGGAGTGAGCAATTGGGGGTAATGAGGGACGAAGCGAGGGCTCGGAGTGAGCAATTGGGGGTAATGAGGGACGAAGCGAGGGGTACCGGTGAGAAGTTAGACAATAATTTTGAGGAGTTAGACAAGAAAATTGGGAAGTTAGACAATAATTTTGAGGAGTTAGACAAGAAAATTGGGAAGTTAGACAAAAATTTTGAGGGGTTAGACAATGGGATAAAAGAGGTGAGAAATGGGTTAGAGGGGGTAGAAAATAGAATGGCTGCCCAGGAGAATCAGATAGAGGGAGTGAAAACTGGGTTAACGGGGGTAGAAAACAGAATGGCCGCTCAAGAGAATCAAATGGAAGGGATGCAAAAAGGGTTAGAGGGGTTAGAAAACACCATGGAAGGCAAATTGAGGGACATGAGGGACCAAGCGGAAAGGGAAGTTAACCAAATGGGGCAGCAGATAGAGGGGGTCAGAATGGGGGTAGAAACCAAACTGGATGCTCACAGGGAGGAAATGGAGCAGATGAGGGTGGCATCTGGGCAGGAGATGCAAGAGATGGGAGAGGAGATCAGAAGAGGAGTGAGTGAGGAGGTCGGAGGAGTGCGCGAGGAGGTGAGGCACTGTAAGGAGCGCATGGAGAAAGAGGTGAGAAAGGGGACTGTAAAATTGCAAGGTGGTATAGAGGAGTTGACGCTGGGAGTAGAACAACTGACAGTGGGACAAAAGGAGTTGGGGGACCAGGTAAAGAAGAACACAGCGGTAATAGAGGGTTTAAAATCGACACAGAAAGAGATGAAAAAGGACGTAGGGGTAATTAAAAAAGAGTGCCAGACGGTACATGAGGACCTGACGAGGAAAATGGACAAGGTGGTAGAGGTAATGGAGGTTAAAGAGCGGGAGGTGCGGGAGCACATAGAAAAAAATAAAGTGGAGTTAGAGGAAGAACTTAAAGGGGCGCACGAAGAGATGAAGGAGATGAAGCAAAAATTAGAAGAAGTGGAAGAAGGGGTGAGCGAAATTAAGAAGCGACGGAGAGAGGATAAGAAAGAGATAAAGGAGGAAGTAAAAGAATTGGTCCAAAGTCTGTGTTCGGATCGTGATGATGTGCTCATTAACCGGATGAGGGATTCGCAGGTGATGGAGGAGAAGCGAAGAGAAAGAGGACCCGGTGTAAGTGGTGACCAATATGGTCGTGCGTATGATGCGCCAGGTGATTTAATAAGCTTGGGGGTCGAGATAGACCCGGAAGTTCGTGAGAGGCCACGAGTGAGGTGTATGGCTGGTCCGGAGGGTATGGAACGAGAGGTGCGAGGTGTGGGTGAGCAAGGTTGTGGGAGTATGGAATGGGTAGCGGGTTGCGGAGGTGTGACCCATGCATCGACACCAACAGGGGTAGTTGTTGGAGGGACCGGGGAGGCACGAGAGCCCCTTGGGGGTAATGTACTGTGGGGGCCCGGCCGGTTCGGCCCCGCGCTGACCCCGCAAGGGGCGACGCACGGGGTCCGGCCGGCGGGCAACGACTCGCATACGAGGTGGTCCCACAAGGTCCCACTCGCGCCGTATGACGGCAAGAGTGATCTACGCGCGTACCTGGCGCAGTTCGACTGTGTGTGTAAGGGTAACGGTTGGGGTGAGGACGAAGGTGGAGTACACCTGGTGGCCGCATTGCGCGGCGCGGCGGCGGAGGTGCTGACGGCATTACCAGCGGGTGCTCTCACCCTGCCAGCCCTCCGCGACGCCCTAATTAATCGATTTGGAATAGAACAGCAGAGCGAGCTTGTTAAAGCTCAGCTCGCGCTGCGAAAGCGCAAGCCCCAGGAAGCCATCGGGGAACTTGCCCACGACATTCGCCGCGCAGTGGGGATCGCACATGCTAGCATGGCAGCGGATTCCCGGGAAAGCCTGGCGCTGGACCATTTTATCCAGGCCCTCCCGGATATTGAGCTCCGGCAACAGCTCGCCATGTGGCGCCCGCAGACTCTGAGCCAGGCGGCTGACGCTGCGGCCCGTTGGGAAGCAGCGAGGCCCCTGGCCCGGGGGGGCGAGCGTCTCGCAATGGCGGTCCGCCAGATGGGACCCCCGATGGAGGGCGGACCCCTTAGGGGGCCCGCCCCCGACGTGGGTCCTGACCTGGCGGGCATGGTCCGGAGGCTGGTGGACCAGCGCCTGGCAGGACCTGGACCATGGCAGGCGGCCCCGGAGGTGGCCCGCGGTGGACCACGAGCGGGTAATCCAATTCGGACCTACAGGGGGGGGAATTTGGAATTCCGGAGGCAAGCACCTTACCAGGTGAGGTGCTATACCTGCAACCGCCTGGGTCACCTGGCGCGGCACTGTCGAAACGCGCGCCGGGATGATCCCCGGCAGTTGAGGTCCTCAACTCCGCCCAGGGGGGAGCGGGTTAGCCGACCCCAGACACCCCCCCGCCAGACCCCGGGAAACTAGAAGGTGTCGGGCACGTAGGGCGGTGTTCGGCAGCAGAGGATGGAGGAGAGCCCTCATTGACGCGACAGGTCATTTATTGTGGCCAAATTGGAACCGGTAGCCTGACAATTAGATGCAAAATTGCCGGCGTGGGGGTAGACGCCGTAGTGGACACAGGAGCTAGCGCCACGATCATCAGCCCTGTGGTCCTTGATTCGAGCGCAGGTGGCTGGGATAAGATCCAACGCCTGCAAAATTATAGTTTGCAGCTTGCTACCGGGGTGACGGCCCCGATCATAGGGCGTGGTTCTGTGACCCTCAAGTTAGGGTCGGTAAGGAGGGAGATAGATGTTTGGGTGGCGGAGGTGTGCGACCCATGTTTAATAGGGTTGGACCTGTTGACTGCCAGCGGTTGTAAAATCGACTTGTGCCGGGGGATCCTGCAGGTGGGAGTAGAAGAGCTGCCGTTAGGGGGAGTGAGCACGGCCGAGAGAGCGGAGCTGGAGGCTTCCGAGGCCGTGACCATCCCCCCAAGGGCCGAGGCGATAGTGCCGGCCCGATGGGCAGCTCGCCCAACATGGCAGGAGTCCTGCGGCCTGGTCGAACCGGTGGCAGCGCAGTCCATACCGGGTTTAATCATGGGCCGCACCCTTGTAAAAACGGACGGACCGGTAGTGGCCGTCCGAGTAATAAATATGAGTACAGAACCACGCACTATAGTAAGGGGCACGAGGGTAGCTGGCTGCACCCCCGTTGAGGAAGTCGCGACAGTGAGGGGCGAGAACGTCCAGCCGAGCCGACCCCGGGGGGAGCCTTCAATGACAAGTAGGAATTGGCCCGATCCCATTTGCGAGATGGTAAATCGTAGCAGCGTAGAGTTGGGAGGTACCCAGAGGGAGGCCTTACACAAACTGGTTGGGTCCCATTTGGACCTCTTCTCCCTGTCCACCGAGGATATTGGACGTACGGGCCTGGTGAAACATCAGATCCACACCGGTGAGGCCCGGCCTATTCGTCAGGCCGCCCGACGGCTCCCTTGGAGCAAGAGGGCGGAAGCTGACGAGCAGGTTGAAAAAATGCTCGACGCAGGTGTGATCGAGCCCTCGGGAAGTCCTTGGATGTCACCTGTTGTGCTGGTCAAAAAGAAGGATGGGACCACGCGGTTCTGCGTGGACTATCGCCAGCTAAACAACGTGACACTCAAGGACTCATATCCCCTGCCAAGGATTGATGACACCCTCGATGCCGTTGCGGGCTCAAATTGGTTCACAACTTTGGACCTCAAGAGTGGGTATTGGCAGGTGGAGATGGATAGGGCAGGGAAGGAGAAAACGGCATTTTCCACAGGTAAGGGACTGTATCAGTTTACTGTGATGCCGTTTGGTTTGTGTAACGCCCCCGCCACCTTTGAAAGATTGATGGAGCATGTACTAGGCGGCATGCCATGGCAGTCATGCCTGGTGTACCTGGATGACGTCCTGGTACATGCCCAAACGTTCCCCCAGGCACTAGCTAATTTGGACCAGGTGTTCGGGTGCCTCAGACAGGCAGGGTTGAAGCTGAACCCGAGTAAGTGCACTTTGTTTGCAAGAGAGGTGGCCTATCTAGGTCACGTGATTGGCCGCGAGGGGGTAAAAACAGACCCAGACAAAATTAAAGCGGTAGAGGAGTGGCCCGCACCACGTACCATCAAAGAGGTGCGGGGATTTTTGGGACTCTGCTCCTACTACCGGCGCTTTGTGGCGAAATTTGCGGAGTTGGCCCGTCCCCTCCACCGGCTTACGGAGAAGGGGACGCGATTTAATTGGACACGGGAGTGCCACGAGGCCTTCCAAAAATTGAAGGGGTGTCTAACATCCGCACCCCTTCTAGCTTACCCCACTAGTGACGGGACATTTACCCTGGACACGGATGCGAGCCAGGAAGGATTGGGCGCAGTTTTGTCTCAGACACAGGAGGGCGTGGAGAGAGTGATTGGTTATTATAGTCGGGCCTTAAGTAGGCCCGAGAGAAATTATTGCGTCACTCGCAAAGAGTTATTGGCTATGCTGGCTGCCATGAACCATTTCCACCCGTACTTGTACGGGCGGAAATTTTTGGTTAGAACTGACCATTCCTCCTTGCAATGGCTCCTTCGGTTCAAGGAACCGGAGGGCCAAATTGCAAGGTGGTTGGAAAAGTTGCAGCAGTACGATTTTGATGTGGCCCATAGGGCCGGGAAGGCCCATGGTAATGCGGACGCACTCTCTCGGCGTCCTTGTCTGGGGGAAAACTGTAAATTTTGTGCGAGACACGAGGAGAGGGAGCAATTGGGCGATTCCGCCCCGATTCTCGTCGTCCGGGCAACCCGGGTGAGAGGGCCAATTTTGCCACTAACCGCGGACGAGGAATTTGGAGAGTTGGCTTGGAGCACGGCCCAGCAGGAGGATCCTGTTCTGGGGCCGGTGTTCCAATGGGTCAAATTGGGGCAAAGACCAAAGGGGGAAGAGGTCACCCCCCTCGGGGCACAAACAAAGGCATATTGGGCTCAGTGGCAGACCCTGGAATTGAAAGGCAACATCTTGTATCGCAAGTGGGTGGAGGTTCCCTCTGATCGAACTTCCTGGCTGGTGATAGTCCCTGACAAATTCAAGAACGTCATATTGCAACAGGTGCATGGTACCCGCTCCGGCGGCCATTTGGGCAGGACAAAGACAATATCTCGGGTCCGCCGGAGGTTCTATTGGGTGAATATGGGGCGCGACATACAGGACTGGTGTCGGAGATGCGACGCCTGTTCTGCCAAAAAGGGACCAGCACGGAGGATGAGGGCCCCCCTTCAATTACATCAGGTGGGGGCCCCCCTTGAGCGGGTGGCTATGGATATTCTAGGACCGCTGCCCCGCACCCGCCAAGGTAATAAGTATATCCTCGTTGTGATGGACTACTTCACCAAGTGGCCGGAGGCTTACGCCCTCCCCAACCAAGAAGCAGGGGTGGTAGCGCAGGCCTTCGTGGAAGGATTTGTGTGCCGGCATGGGATTCCACAGGAGTTGCACACCGACCAGGGACGAAATTTTGAGAGCAAATTGCTAAAAGATGTGTGCAGTCTCCTGTCAATTCGGAAAACCAGAACAACGCCTTTAAGACCTCAATCTGACGGGATGGTGGAAAGATTCAATCGAACTCTAATCCAACAACTGGCACTGTTCACCACCACCCGTCAGGATGACTGGGACGAACATCTCCCTTACTTGCTCATGGCCTACCGGACCAGCCAGCACGGGGCCACCGCATGCAGTCCAGCGTTGCTTATGTATGGGCGGGAGTTACGGGCTCCCGCCGACTTGCTATGCGGTCCCGTGCCAGACACAGTGGTTAACCCGCCGAGGGAGGGGTACGCACGTCACCTAGAGGAAGGCATGGAGCTAGTCCATGCCTTCGCCCGCCGCCAACTCCATCTGGCGGGGGAAAAGATGAAGCGCAGGTACGACGACCGGAGCCAGGGGAGTCAATACGCTCCGGGGATGAAGATTTGGTTCTTTAATCCCCGGAGGCGGAAGGGAAGGTGCCCAAAACTCACCTCCCCCTGGCAAGGCCCAGGAGTCGTCCTGTCGCAAATCTGTGACGTGGTCTTTAAGATCAAAATGGGGCCACGAGCCCTCCCTCGGATCGTCCACGCCGACCGGATAAGACCTTACACCGGCGAGCAGGCGCCCCCGTGGATCGCCTCGGCTTTAGATGCCGAGGCGGGACCCAGTACCTCTGAATAAGGGGGGCTTATTAGTGCCAGAGGACTGGGGGATTGAGGAGCGATAGGCCCGGTGGGAGAGGGTGGCATCCCTGCCACCTTTCCCATGTGTGGGGCAAAGGAGCAATAGCTTATGGGGTGTATGGCAGTGAAAACTAGCCCGGGTGGGTTAGGATATGGTGTGTAGGGATCTAGCGAAGATTGACATTAGGTAACGTTAAGATTAGTTAGTGACTGATACCTGTAGTGGGGACGCAGGTAGATTAGTGTGGATTATAATGACGAGGGAGCGCAATAGTTAAAGGGACGACTGGGAAGCGCAAGTTTCAGAAGGGAGTAGTTAGCTGAGATGATGCCGTGTTTGTGAGAATTGAACAGGTGTGATTGCACAGGTGTGCAACTGGACAGGTGTGTGGAGCAGTGTATGAGTAGTGAGTGTGTGGATCAGCGCGAATGCGCTTGGGGAGAGAAGGGTGCAGGTGGCACCAGGTGTGAGAGCACAGGTGTGCAGGTACAGGTGTGTGGAGAGAGTTGGAGTGAGTGGTACGGAGTGGTGTGCATGGTGCGAAGGTGTGGATGGGGGAAGAGTGGACCCCTTTCACGAGCACCCGGGGCGGGTAGTGTAAGTGTTAGGTAGAGGGTGCAGGTAAATTGTGGTTGGATATTGGCATTTGTGGTGCGGTTGCAGAATGGTGTTGTGAATGGGTGCATTAGTGTTGTGGAAATGGCTGGGCGTGTAGCCTGTTAGTGTGTGTAGTTGGTTGGGCACTCCACCACTGTGAGGATGTCGGCCAGGTGAGGCCGCAGGTGGGCTCTGGGAGCCGGTAGTTGTGAGTGGGTGCCTGAGGATCCCGGGTGTGGATCGGGCAGCCCAGTGCCAGAGAGGGCACGGAGTGGGGAGAGAGCCAGAGGGCCTTCCCCAGGTAGTTAGGTTAGGGTGAGGAGCAGGTAAGCTCGGAGGCAACTGCAGTGGTGGAGGTGTGCAGGTGGGTAGACCCACTGGGAGAGGTACACGCCGCAGCCCAGAAATTGTGCGAGGGCACCGGGAGATGAATCGGGGGAGTGAGACCCCAAATTGAAGAGCACCACAGTTTGGCCAATGGGAATTGGTTTTTAGAACCCATAGTGTAAGAGGGCCAATGGTTTGGCCGGAGAAAGACCCCGGGTAGTGTAAAGTTGTTAAAGTCATTTAGGAAATAGTTAGGATTAATGAACCTGTCGCACCATACGCAGCCACTTACCTGTGGTGATGATGATGACTCCACACCTGTGTTTTCTTTGTTTTGTTGCAGGAGATGAATCGCTGTGTGGATTTGTGAGACGCATCACGACGTGGATGAGACATTGGGGTGATTCCATCTCTCCCTCCCTAGGAGGGACTGATGATGAATTGGTAATGGCAAATTATGATGTTGAGTTGGAGATGGCAAATTTTGATGAGAGTTGAAAATGGCAAATTTGATTGGTTAGGAGGGAGAGAAGACGAATTTGGTTTATGGGAGGAACGGGGAAGACAGTAGGGATGTTTGTTGATTTGTAAAGTAGATGTTTATGGGTAGTGTTGTGTTTTGTGGATACAGTAAGGGGTAAGGGAGGGGCCATGTAGGTTACCTGGTGGGGGGGGGGGGGGGCGTACGATAGGAACGTACCTGTCTCACCTGGTTCCCATGTGCCCCCAGTGTGCATCACCTTACATTGCGTGCACTTTTGCGCCCTTACCACCTTACTCACTTGTTTCTTCTTTTGTCTCCCACCTCCGAGGATCTGGCTTTGGGGTAGAGAGAGAGGAGAGAGAGGTGCTGGCTACGCAGTTGTGGGCCTGCACTTTCGCTGTTCGCTGCCTGGATCGGTACACCATATGGACCGCAATGTTTGTGGCCACCCACAATGGACCGCAGTTCGTTTGCGGCCAAGCACCACCCGGGGATGGACCTATGGGTCAACGTGGCACCTATGCCATACAGGTGAACCACTTTTAATAACACCACTGAAGGCCACACGAAGAGCAAGAGACACCTGCAGGGTTAGGGGTTGTCGCATTTATTTTTAATCATTGAACAATGGTGACTGCACCGATTGGTGGTGGGGTGGTGCTTTTGATGCTCGGGAAGGGTGCTCTGCACGTTATTAAAGGCCGTCGGCCACAGAGCACTCGTGGGTTGGTGTATCGATGTTGGCAAGCGCGCTCTCTCTATGCATAACATCTGCATGTGTTCCTCCAAAAACAGGTCCTGGATCGTAGTGTAGATATCAGCGTAATCTTGTAAATAATGCTCCCTACCGGCTGTATGTTTAGTTTGAGAATTCTTTCCGGATTCGGTTATCCTGTGGGTGTGTTTCTGTGAGGAGAAGGGTGCAACGTCGCAGGGGGACATATTTACTCATTTGTGAATATCTGTAAAACTGTCGCACTCAGGGTAGAGTTAATAGTAGAGGGAACTACATTGCGTGCCACACTAAAGTAGGTAAAAATTTATCGGGTCGGGACGCCCCGAGGGTAGAGAAGGGTGCAATGTTGCGAATATGGAATTTGGCCTCCATATCCGCTTGTAAATATTCCCCTATTTTCTCCAATACTCCCCAACTTTCCCCGATCCCCCATTCCCTAGTCCCATTGCATGTAAATAACAATCAGTAGAGCCGACCTTCCCCTTATTCCCCCATTAAATGTCGTGCCCAGGTCCACCGCACCACACGTAGACAACTTTCGGACATCTTCCTAGTTATTCTTAATCTATGTCAGTTAAGGCCTCGTCTCCATTAATTATGACTCTTCGTTGCACCAGAATGTGATTATATGGCATCAGTAGTGAGTTTAGGACCTTTCCCATACCTCCTCCCATCTTCTTCCCCAAACAACAACAATAACAACAACTACAACAACAATTACAACAACAACAGAGGAGATGGCGGCGGAGCGGGGGAGGATGCGTCCTCACACCGGCTCGATTAGCTCCAGACCATGCGCTCCACGGGGTTACCCCGAAGGGGCTGGCTGTCAGCTCCTCGTCAGGGGCGGAGCCAGTAACCCCCCCCGCACGCACCCAATGAGAAGCAACGTGCCGATTCCACGAGGCGGAGCTAACGAGCCGAGGGCGTGTCACTCCCCGCCGGATATACGCGGCCCCGCGCCGGATGTGACGTCAGATGCGCCTCAGCTTGGAGACTGGAGAGAGAAGCCACCGCCACCCCCAGCGCGACGATACCTCCCCGCATCTCTGGACCGGACCGAGTCGATTCTGCCTTGAGCCAAGAGTGCACCTTGAGCCATCGCGACCTGCCTTTCCTTTTCATCAACCCCCGTGTGAGTCAGCATTTTGTCCCGTGTGTCTGTCGTCTGTCCGGGGTTAATATAAGAGTGTGTCTAAGTGCCTGTCTTCCTGTAATATACCTCTAGCCCCTGTAATCTAACCTTTTTCCGTACGAATATACTTGAGAACTGAACCCCTGGTGTCGTATTGTGTCATTATAACCCAGCCGGGTGTCTTCTCTTTCCTATTGAGCCAGCATAGCGCGGCTCGTCAACGTCGAGTATAGTCGGGTAATTTGTGGTAATTTGTGCGGACACGACGGCCATTCCGCTCGGCCCACTTTAACATCAAAGTCGTGTCTGTAACAATATATATATATATATATATATATATATATATATATATATATATATATATATATATATATATATATATATATATGTATATATATATATATATATATATATACAGTATATGTATATATATATATATATATATATATATATATATATATATATATATATATATATATCTAACATGATATTTAAAAAAAGTTATGGACGACATGACTACACTTGGTGGACGAGTTGGTTTGGTGATAAGAACAAGCCGATTCGATTTTGGTTCAGGTCCGAATCCAGATCCGGCCTATCGGTGGGATACAAAACATAAACTGTTCAGCCTGGCGGAGGTTTGCCCTCTACCTCGTGCCGGTCTGGTCATCATGTGGGGATCCCAAGTTTAAATCCCATATTTGCTGACCTGATTTGTACATCTACTAAATATTCTTCCATTTCAGAAAAAAAAAACTGCATTGACGTTAACCAAAAGTCTTTGTCTTCATAGGTACACTTCATATGTTATGTACCATCTACCTCATGGTTCTGAGACTCAATAAGAAGTTTAACCTCTTTCAAAGTACAATATTGTAGGTGTATGTACAATATGCGAGCATATTTATATGATCAACAGGATTTGCGGTTTCACATTTCGGAGCATGGTGGCTATCCATGTTTACAGTTTCTTTTCTGGGGCAATAGTTGCACCAAGTTTATCATTTTCCTGTTTAGATTAACTGCTGTTTGACAATGCACCACCAAAGGGGAACTATAATTAAAAAGAACTGTTGTGTCTAATTAAACGAATGTTAAACACACTGCCCTGCAATAGGCATCAAGGTTTCCATCTCTGTATTTTAAGCACCAGCAAATTAACAATGGAGGTCAACACTGTGCCACTTGCTCCCAAACAGTCTTCAGTGCATGCTAAGTCCCTGTTAATCTTTACTTTTTTTTTCTTTCATCCCAAGGCCCTATTAGGATACTGATAAACCTTTAGCCTGAGTTTTGTTTTCCTCCAACATTAACCTCACTCTAACATTTATCTTAAAAATTTAAGGCATAAAGCTACAATTCATGGACATATCAAAACTAGGAAAGGGCACCGCGACCTAATTTTATGCTTTTTATCCGCTTATATAAGCTTAAAATAATGGGGTCACTCTTATCATAAAATCAGCATTGGTCTTTTTCATATTTTGAAGAGACTTGTACAACAAAACAATCCTTTTTTCTGATATCCAAGACGCGGAGAGACATCGATGTGCAAGGAACATTTATTTATTTTTGTATACATATTCGAGGCTCGAGGAAGAGCTCATACATAACGGATCCCACATTAACTAACCAACACAAACGACAGCACTATATGAGATTTGAATCTGACATTAAAGAGCTCCAATAACAAAAGAGCTCAAATAGGAACACCTAAACAGCCCCAACGTTTTCAGGCTAAACCACAATAACGTAATTATATCTACAGTACCTCCAGAAAGTATTCACACCCCTTTACATTTTTCACATTTTTTTGTGTTACAGCCTCAATTTAAAATTGATCAAAATGAGATATTTTTTTTGTCACTAATCTACACATCTTGTAGATTAGTGTTCCCCCATAATGCCACAAAGTGGAATTTTCTTGAAATACATTTTTACAAAATAATTAAAAATAAAATACAGATATAAATATCTAATTTACACAAGTATTCAACCCCCTGAGTCATTAGTTTGTAGAAGCGCCTTCAGCAGCGACTACAGCTTTGAGTCTTCTATGGGTATGTCTGTATCAGATTTGCACAACTGGATTTGGGGAGTTTCTCACATTCTTCCTTGCAGATTTTCTCGAGCTCTGTCAAGTGGGATGGGGAGCTTCGGCGACCAGCAATCTTCAAGTGTTTCCACAGATTCTCAATATGATTAATGTCTGGGTTTTGGCTGGGCCACTCATGGACGTTCACGTTCTTGTTTTGAAAACATTCCAGTGTTGCTTTGGATGTATGCTTGGGGTCGTTGTCCTGTTAGAAGGTAAATCTTCACCGCAGTCTTAGGTCTTTTGCGCTCTGAAGCAGGTTCTCCTCAAGGATTTGCCTGCAATTTGGCTCCATTAATTGTTCCCTCTGTCCTTGCAACTCTCACAGTTTCTGCCACTGAAAAGCATCCCCATAGCATGATGCTGCCAACACCATGCTTCACGGTAGGAATGGTGGTAGATTGGTGATGAGCTGTGCTCGGTTTCCACCAGACGTAATGCTTTGTATTCAGGCCAAATCGTTATATTTTCCTCTCATCCGACCACATAATCTTTTTTATCATGCTCTCAGTCTTTCACGTGTCTTTTGGCAAAGTCCAGGCATGCTGTCATGTGTCTTTTTCTCAGGTGTGGCTTCCTTCTGGCCACTCTCACATAAAGCCCAGATTTGTGAAAGGCTGCAGAGACTGTTGTCTTTCCGGCAGATTCTCCCATCTCAGCCAAGGAACTTTATAGTTTTGTCAGAGTGGTCATTTTGTTCTTGGTCACCTACCTGATCAAGGTCTTATTGCCCAGTTGCTCAGTTTGGTCGGATGGCAAGCTCTAGGAAGAGTCTGGGTAGTTCTATACTTTTTCCATTTCCTAATGATGGAGCTCACTCTGCTCTTGGGAATTTTCAAGACTAAATTGTTTTATACCCTTCCCCAGATCTCCACCTCCTGACAATTCTATCTCGCAGTCCAATGGACAGTTCCTTGGACTTCATGGTAGAGTTTCTGCTCTGACACGCACTGTCAACTGTGGGACCTTCTATAGAAAGGTGTGTTTCTTTATAAATCATGTCCATTCAATTGAATTAGCCACAGGTGGACTCCAATGAAGTTGTAGTGACATCTCAAGAATGATCAAAGGAAATTGTATTCACCTCAGCTTCATTTGGAGTGTCATAGCAAAGGGTTGAATACTCTTATTGGCTCAATACATTTCAGCTTTTCATTTTTATTTATTTTGTAAAAATTCTCCAAAAAAATCCATTTTGACATTATGGGATATTATTTGTAGATCAGTGACAAAAAAAAAATCTCAATTTAATCCGTTTTAAATTCAGGCTGCACCACGACAAAATGTGAAAAAGTCAAGGGGTGTGAATACTTTCTGAAGGCGCTGTAGCTCTACATCATAAGCTTTTTATTTTGCAGTCAATGCCCGAAAGCAGAAGCATACAGTACGATCAAATCTGATGCTTTGAAATCCTGGGCATGCACATTACCACTTATCCTAAGGATTAGCCAACAGCTTGGCAATTTCTGTAAAGATCTCTCCTTATTCACAAGAGGTAACACAACCATTATTATATACAGGACTGTATAGCCAAAGATGACACAATTGTTATTTAATGACACACTATTTATGCATTGCTTTGGAAACTATAATGACATGAAACCAATTGTGTTCAGTTCAGAAATGTCAAATATATTTATGGATGATCCTCCTCGTGCCATCAGGCGCATAAGACCACTGAGGAACTTTAATTTGCGAGGGACACAACCCTGGACAGGTCGCCACGCCAGGTCACCACTCCGACTGGCTCACCTTTCCCAGGAGCTAGTGCTCATTTTTCCGATGTCGGAAGGATGAAATGCTTTATCAACTCGCCTGGTGTTATTTTGGCATACCTGGAGCTCGAGCTCAGGACCTTAAGATCCCAAGCCGACAACCCTTAATGTCAAGCCACCACCCATTAAGCTCCCAAGTCAACCACCTTAACCGTCAAGCCACCACCTCTTAAGATCCCAAGCCAACCACCTGAACAGTCAAGTCACCACCTCTTAGCATCAAAAGCCTATCGCCCAAACCGTCAAGCCACCACCCCTTAAGATCCAAAGCCAACCAGCCACCACCTCTTAAGATCCCAAGCCAACCACCTTAACAGTCAAGCCACCACCTCTTAAGATCCAAAGCCAACCAGCCACCACCTCTTAAGATCCCATGCCAACCACCTTAACAGTCAAGCCACCACCTCTTAAGATCCAAAACAAACCGGCCACCACCCCTTAGGTTTCCAAGCCAACCACGTTAAACGTCAAGTCACCACCCCTTAAGATCCAAAGCCAACCGGCCACCACCTCTAAAGATCCCAAGCCAACCACCTTAACAGTCAAGCCACCACCTCTTAAGATCCAAAGCAAACCGGCCACCACCCCTTAGGATTCCAAGCCAACCACCTTAAACGTCAAGCCACCACCCATTAAGATTCCAAGCCAACCACTCTAACTGTCAAGCCACCACCCATTAAGATCCCAAGCCAACCACATTAACAGTCAAGCCACCACCTCTTAAGATCCAAAGCCAACCGGCCACCACCTCTTAAGATTCCAAGCCAACAACCGTAACCGTCAAGCCACCACCCATTAAGATTCCAAGCCAACCACCTTAACCATCAAGCCACCACCCATTAAGATGCCAAGCCAACCACCTTAACAGTCAGGCCACCACCTCTTAAGATCCAAAGCACACTGGCCACCACCCCTGAAGATTCCAAGCCAACCACCCTAACCATCAAGCCACCACCCATGAAACTCCCAAGCCAACCACCTTATCCGTCAAGCCACCACCTCTTAAGATCCCAAGCCAACCACCTTAACAGTCAAGCCACCACCTCTTAGGATCCAAAGCCAACCACCCTAACCATAAAGCCACCACCCATTAAGGTTCCAAGCCAACCACCGTAACACAAAAAACCACCACCAATTAGGATTCCAAGCCAACCACCCTAACTGTCAAGCCACCACCCATTAATATTCCAAGCCAACCACCGTAACTGTCAAGCCACCACCCCTTAAGATTCCAAGCCAACCACCCTAACCATCAAGCCACCACCCATGAAACTCCCAAGCCAACCACCTTATCCGTCAAGCCACCACCTCTTAAGATCCCAAGCCAACCACCTTAACAGTCAAGCCACCACCTCTTAGGATCCAAAGCCAACCACCCTAACCATAAAGCCACCACCCATTAAGGTTCCAAGCCAAACACCTTAACACAAAAAGCCACCACCAATTAAGATTCCAGGCCAACCACCCTAACTGTCAAGCCACTACCCATTAATATTCCAATCCAACCACCGTAACTGTCAAGCCACCACCCATTAAGATCCCAAGCCAACCACCGTAAAAGTCAAGCCACCACCTCTTAAGATCCAAAGCCAACTGGCCACCACCCATTAAGCTTCCAAGCCAACCACCTTAACCGTCAAGCCACCACCCATTAAGATCCCAAGCCAATCGCCCAAACCGTCAAGCCACCACCCATTAAGATCCCAAGCCAACCACCTTAACCGTCAAGCCACCACCCATTAAGATTCCAAGCCAACCAACTTAACCGTCAAGCCACCACCTCTTAAGATCCAAAGCCAATCGGCCACCGCCCATTATGATTCCAAGCCAACCACCTTAACCGTCAAGCCACCACCCATTAAGATCCCAAGCCAACCACCTTAACAGTCAAGCCACCACGTCTTAAGATCCAAAGCCAACCGGCCACCACCCCTTAAGATTCCAAGCCAACCACCCTAACCATCAAGCCACCACCCATTAAGATCCCAAGCAACCACCTTAACAGTCAAGCCACCACCTATTAAGATCCCAAACCAACCACCTTAACAGTCAAGCCACCACCTCTTAAGATCCCAAGCCAACCACCCTAACCATCAAGCCACCACCCATTAAGATCCCAAACCAACCACCTTAACAGTCAAGCCACCACCTCTTAAGATCCCAAGCCAACCACCCTAACCATCAAGCCACCACCCATTAAGCTCCCAAGCCACCACCCATTAAGCTCCCACGCCAACCACCTTAACCGTCAAGCCACCACCTCTTAAGATCCCAAGCCAACCACCTGAACATTCAAGCCACCACCTCTAAAGATCCCAAGCCAACCACCTTAACCGTCAAGCCACCACCTCTTAAGATCCCAAGCCAATCGCCCAAACCGTCAAGCCACCACCTCTTAATATCCAAAGCCAACCACCTTTACCGTCAAGCCACCACCCATTAAGATCCCAAGCCACCACCTCTTAAGATCCAAAGCCAACCAGCCACCACTCCTTAAGATCCCAAGCCAACCACCCTAACTGTCAAGCCACCAGCCATTAAGCTCCGAAGCCAACCACCTTAACCGTCAAGCCACCACCCATTAAGATCCCAAGCCAACCACCTTAACCGTCAAGCCGCCACCCATTAAGATCCCAAGCCACCACCTCTTAAGATCCAAAGCCAACCGGCCACCACTCCTTAAGATCCCAAGCCAACCACCCTAACTGTCAAGCCACCAGCCATTAAGCTCCGAAGCCAACCACCTTAACCGTCAAGCCACCACCCATTAAGATCCCAAGCCAACTACCCTAACCATCAACCAACCACCCATTAAACTCCCAAGCCCACCACCTTAACAGTCAAGCCACCACCTCTTAAGATCCAAAGCCAACCACCATAACCGTAAAGCCACCACCCATTAAGATTCCAAGCCAACCACCTTAACCGTCAAGCCACCACCCTTAAGATTCCAAGCCAACCACCTGAACCGTCAAGCCACCACCCCTTAAGATTCCAAGCCAACCACCTTCACCGTCAAGCCACCACCCATTAAGATTCCAAGCCAACCACCTTAACCGTCAAACCACCACCCATTAAGATTCCAAGCCAACCACCTTAACCGTCAAGCCAACACCCCCTAAGCTCCCATGCCAACCACCTTAACCGTCAAGCTACCACCCCTTAAGCTCCCATGCCAACCACCTTAACCGTCAAGCCACCACCTCTTAAGATCCAAAGCCAACCACCATAACCGTAAAGCTACCACCCATTAAGATCCCATGCCAACCTCCTTAACAGTCAAGCCACCACCTCTTAAGATCCCAAGCCAACCACCTTAACAGTCAAGCCACCACCTCTTAGGATCGAAAGCCGATCACCCTAACCATCAAGCCACCACCCATTAAGATTCCAAGCCAATCACCCTAACCATCAAGCCACCACCCATTAAGATTCCAAGCCAACCACCCTAACCGTAAAGCCACCACCCATTAAGATTCCAAGCCAACCACCTTAACCATCAAGCCACCACCCATTATGATCCCAAGCCAACCACCTTAACAGTCAAGCCACCACCTCTTAGGATCGAAAGCCTATCACCCTAACCATCAAGCCACCACCCATTAAGATTCCAAGCCAACCACCCTAACCGTAAAGCCACCACCCATTAAGATTCCAAGCCAACCACCCTAACCGTAAAGCCACCACCCATTAAGATTCCAAGCCAACCACCCTAACCGTAAAGCCACCACCCATTAAGATTCCAAGCCAACCACCCTAACCGTAAAGCCACCACCCATTAAGATTCCAAGCCAACCACCTTAACTGTAAAGCCACCACCCATTAAGATTCCAAGCCAACAACCTTAACCGTCAAGCCACCACCTCTTAAGATCCAAAGCCAATCGGCCACCACCGATTAAGATCCCAAGCCAACCACCTTAACAGTCAAGCCACCACCTCTTAAGATCCAAAGCCAACCGGCCACCACCCCTTAAGATTCCAAGCCAACCACCCTAACCATCAAGCCACCACCCATTAAGCTCCCAAGCAACCACCTAACAGTCAAGCCACTACCCATTAAGATCCCAAGCATACCACCCTAAATGTCAAGCCACCACCCATTAAGCTCCCAAGTCAACCACCTTAACCATCAAGCCACCACCTCTTAAGACCTCAAGCCAACCACTTTAAAAGTCAAGCCACCACCTCTTAAGATCCGAAGCCAACCGGCCACCACCCATTAAGCTCCCAAGCCAACCACATTAACCGTCCAGCCACCACCTCTTAAGATCCCAAGCCAACCACCTTAACCGTCAAGCCACCACCCATTAAGATTCCAAGCCAACAACCTTAACCGTCAAGCCACCACCTCTTAAGATCCAAAGCCAATCGGCCACCACCGATTAAGATCCCAAGCCAACCACCTTAACAGTCAAGCCACCACCTCTTACGATCCAAAGCCATCCGCCCACCACCCCTTAAGATTCCAAGCCAACCACCTTAACCATCAAGCGACCACCCATTAAGCTCCCAAGTCAACCACCTTAACCATCAAGCCACCACCTCTTAAGATCTCAAGCCAACCACCTTAAAAGTCAAGCCACCACCTCTTAAGATCCGAAGCCAACCGGCCACCACCCATTAAGCTCCCAAGCCAACCACCTTAACCGTCCAGCCACCACCTCTTAAGATCCCAAGCCAACCACCTTAACAGTCAAGCCACCACCCATTAAGATCCCAATCCTACCATCCTAAATGTCAAGCCACCACCCATTAAGCTCCCAAGTCAACCACCTTAACCATCAAGCCACCACCTCTTAAGATCCCAAGCCATCCACCTTAACAGTCAAGCCACCACCTCTTAGGATCGAAAGCCTATCACCCTAACCATAAAGCCACCACCCATTAAGATTCCAAGCCAACCACCTTAACCGTCAAGCCACCACCCATTATGATCCCAAGCCAACCACCTTAACAGTCAAGCCACCGCCTCTTAAGATCCAAAGCCAACCGGCCACCACCCCCTTAAGATTCCAAGCCAACCACCTTAACAGTCAAGCCACCACCTCTTAAGATCCAAAGCCAACCGGCCACCACGCTTTAAGATTCCAAGCCAACCACCTTAACCGTCAAGCCACCATCTCTTAAGATCCAAAGCCAAACGGCCACCACCCCTTAAGATTCCAAGCCAATCGCCCAAACCGTCAAGCCACCACCCATTAAGCTCCCAAGCCACCACCCATTAAGATCCCAAGCCAGGCACCTTAACAGTCAGGCCACCACCTCTTAAGATCCAATGCCAACAGGCCACCACCCCTTAAGATCCCAAGCCAACCACCTCAACAGTCAAGCCACCACCCATTAAGATCCCAAGCCAACCGGCCACCACCCCTTAAGATTCCACGTCAACCACCCTAACTGTCAAGCCACCACCCATTAAGCTCCCAAGCCACCACCCATTAAGCTCCCAAGCCAACCACCTTAACCGTCAAGCCACCACCTCTTAAGATCCCAAGCCAACCACCTGAACATTCAAGCCACCACCTCTAAAGATCCCAAGCCAATCGCCCAAACCGTCAAGCCACCACCTCTTAATATCCCAAGCCAATCGCCCAAACCGTCAAGCCACCACCTCTTAATATCCAAAGCCAACCACCTTTACCGTCAAGCCACCACCCATTAAGATCCCAAGCCACCACCTCTTAAGATCCAAAGCCAACCGGCCACCACTCCTTAAGATCCCAAGCCAACCACCCTAACCGTCAAGCCACCAGCCATTAAGCTCCGAAGCCAACCACCTTAACTGTCAAGCCACCACCCATTAAGATCCCAAGCCAACCACCTTAACCGTCAAGCCGCCACCCATTATGATCACAAGCCACCACCTCTTAAGATCCAAAGCCAACCGGCCACCACTCCTTAAGATCCCAAGCCAACCACCCTAACTGTCAAGCCACCAGCCATTAAGCTCCGAAGCCAACCACCTTAACCGTCAAGCCACCACCCATTAAGGTCCCAAGCCAACCAGCCTAACCATCAAGCCACCACCCATTAAGCTCCCAAGCCCACCACCTTAACAGTCAAGCCACCACCTCTTAAGATCCAAAGCCAACCACCATAACCGTCAAACCACCACCCCCTAAGCTCCCATGCCAACCACCTTAACCGTCAGCTACCACCCCTTAAGCTCCCATGCCAACCACCTTAACAGTTAAGCCACCACCTCTTCAGATCCAAAGCCATCCGGCCACCACCCATTAAGATTCCAAGCCAACCACCCTAACCGTCAAGCCACCAGCCATTAAGATTCCAAACCAACCACCTTAACCGTCAAGCTACCACCCCCTAAGCTCCCATGCCAACCACCTTAACAGTCAAGCCACCACCTCTTCAGATCCAAAGCCATCCGGCCACCACCCCTTAAGATTCCAAGCCAACCACCTTAACCGTTGACGTTCAGCTAGAAAGCAAGGAAGACGCATGGATCCCCTTCGGAGAAGCAAATCAAAATTATATAACTCTCAAGGAAAATATGAAATGGGCTAACTGGGATTTAAGGATGACAAGGAATTGAAAGGCTTAGGATATCAGCCCTGGCCACACATTCCTTGCATTGGTTTAGTTTTGATGCCCTTCAACCCCCGTGGGTGGATGTGGATGACGCAATGTTGCTGAAGAATTAATCTCCGAGCACAACAACCCTCGACTTCCCAAATTCACACAATAATTTCTCTTCTCATTTGCTTTTGTCACTGCTGAACCAAAACTTGCAATTCCTTTTCGCTGCAAATACGTCGTGGTCTGTAACCTTCCCAGCATCGTGTTCATAAAGCACGTGCAGTCCGCAATGCAAATAGTTTGTGTTTGTGTGTGTGGAAGTGCAAATTGTGAGTGTTTATCCAAAGGAGCCCTTCTCCCAAAGGAAGGGTAAACTTAGCTCAGTTTAAAGGGGTTTAAATAGCCTTTACTATTCCATTGTGATCGCGAAAGCTTACGGAAGCCAAGGGAGAAAAATAATTTCCAGCATCTCAGCGACATAACATTCTCCAGCAAAAAATGTACATTCTAAAAACACAAGTCCAAAAGCAAGCACAGCAGGTTCCTTCTCTTCAAAAGGACCTCACCTTCTAATAGACCAAGATTCACCGGATCCTACCTCGTTTGACAGAGATCCAATATAAACAAGGTTGTGGGGTTTGCTTGCAGTCCTCGGGACCAGGTATCCGGGTGATCACAGCCATTGCAGAAAACGTGAAGTTATAACAGTTGTTCAAATCAAAGCATAATCGTTTCCTACCTCCCACAAAAGTTTCACTCACCCGTTAAGACTCAAAGTTGAAACGTAGGCAGGTGTCTCGTCGAAGAATGTCAAAAGAGTTAAAATAAATAAACGTTGGCGGTTGAAGCCTACACAAGGCCTCCCACAATATCAGGGTGAAGAAAGTTTTTAGTACAAAAACATCTCTAGATCTCTACTCAGAAGAGATCAGTTCAGTCGTCTACTCAACACAGAAGGCTGTCAGATGTCCCAGGAACAGGTATTTAAGCAATTTACCTTTGGGTAACGACGCCGCGCAGTTAAATAGATCGGGCCTCAGAGAAAACTGCCTCGTGGAACAATCCTGCTTTTCTTAGGCATCGCTTGGCAGGCAAGTGCAGGAATCTGGGCTTTATGTGAGGCCCACGTCACAGCTGTGTGTGATAGGGTCTCCGCAAGGCCCCAGCGAGGCGGTGGTCCTATGAGTTAGCAGTGAAAGCAAAGTGGATTCAAATTGTCCAGCTACAGGTAATCTTATCCCGCTCGTTATAATGTTTTCCCTATTACGTTATCCACGGATCATAACTTTATTTGAAATTCTGAAACTTCACCCACATGGATCAAAATCGTAAAAACGGATAATCAATCAAAGTGATATTCCTGGAATAATTTAACGAAGGAATGCGCGAAGCATAAACGCTTTGTGAATTATGATTTGGCACAGTCGGAGCATGTTTATACTGCATCCCAATCCTTATAACTGCAAACAGCTGAATTCCAAGTCAAAAAATTACACATACAGCTTCAGGCAGCTTCGGCCCAGTCTGAATCAAGAATTCCACTCCGTTTGTACATTTAGTGTCTTTCCAGAGCTCATACCCAGCATGTCTGTGCAAGCAAAGGGAAAAAAAAGAGTCGGGAAGATTACCCGGAGAGCGAATCTCAAAAGCTCTTTGAAGAGGCCATGGAAATCAAGCAGAGAGCTGGATGGCATATGGAAACCAATCGATCAGACAATTTAGAATAGGTATAAATGGATAGCTCAAGGTTAGTGAGCTCAATATGGTTTCATTCCCAAGGTCTCTTCCCCTATGAATTGACATTTTAAGGAGTCTGTGAACGTTTCAGACACCATGCTGTTTTGAGGAAGAGTTGAGCTTTACCCTCAGTCGAAAAATTATTTTCATAGTCTCATCATCTTACTATAATTCACCAAATGTCTGTCTGTCTGTCTGTTCCCAGGTACCGCAAAAACGGCTGAACCAATCGCAACGATATTTTGGATGGGAAATCCTGGGACTGCCTGGAGTAAAATAGGCTATATTGTTTTTCCTATTAGGAAAATTTTTCAAAATTTCCAGTTTTTCCAAACATGATGGAATAATATTTACCGATATGAACAGTGATGTGGCTTTTATTGAAATTCTACAAATACTGTTTCGATTTTGATGATTTGCGTGTGATATAATTTAATGGATGTTTATATAAATCGTTTAAAATAAAGCAAAGCCTTCAATTTCTGATATTTTGCCTTTTCATTTGGGCCTCCCAATTGAAGCCCCGCCCATAGGGCAGGTACCATTGCTAGAAACCATAATACAACAAAAATGACCGCAATTGTGGTCACGTCCTGCAACACAAAATGTACAATTTTCACCTCCACTGTCCACTCAACTCCTCTTGATTAAACCTTCCTAATAATTAGCTCACCTGGAACATAGTTCCAGGGAGCCTATGAGATTGCGTGTTGTCAGTCCGTCCGTCAGTCCGTAAACACTTGCAACTTCTTCTCCGAAAACAAAATAGGTTTTTGCTTTCTTCTCCGAAACTACACGCACAATTTAAATGACACTTGACCACAACCTTCATCGCCCGTGGTGTACCAAAGTTTATCCATGGCATTGGAAAAAAAGCTAGATAAAAAGGGAGTTTACAGGGGGTTGCCCCCAAAATATGTCTTTTTCTTTGTTTGTTTCAAGTCATGAATATGCGAATATGATTCTACATGCTGCCCTGTCTTCTAGCAACCATTGAAATTGGTTTGAAATACCATGATACTGTTTAAAATACCTTTAGTCGGTGTAGTATACTGCTTTATTCTACCAGGTGAGTGCCCAGGGGTATCGCCCCTATGTTTTTATTCCACATACGATTGGATTTTTTGGGGTCCCTCATCATGAGTTATACTCGATCCAAACAAAGCCATTGGAAATCTGTCGCAACAAACCCGGGAAGTGTATAATCAGCTGAGGCCTACAGGACTGATGTCTTCGGCCCACCATGAAACCAAGGTGGTGGCCATATTATTTTGTCTGGGTACCATTGTGGGTGGAATCAAGTGACAACTGTGGGTGGGGTCTGGCAGCTCTCTGACCAGTGGGTGCAAATTTCAAAAATCGACCCCCAACAAGGAGCACAACAACAACCATGCAGAACTCTTGTAGACTTGTGAAAGGCTTGTATACATCTCATCATGGATGACACCAGAAGTCGGCCACGACTTAACGGAATTGGATAACTGGTTATAATAGCACCATTAGGAGTGTGGACCAGTGACTGATAGCGGATACACCACGCATGCATAAGTTTATCGAAGTTTCTCCAAATTTCCCTCTGGCGAGTATGAAAATGCTAATGAACCTTAGGAACATAGTTATGCATCAAGTAAAGGTCACAATTGGGCCGTAAGGGTGTCGGCGGCAACATCGCACATAAAATTTGAAACCATAGCCGGGGAGAAATCACATATGACGCCCCATGGTATGTTATAGACAATTCATACAGTATACTGTCCACATACAGTCGTGGCCAAAAATATTGGCACCCTTGCACTTTTTTCAAATAACTCACAATTTTCTCTAAAACTAATGTCGTGTTCACTGGGATTAACACCCCTGGTTGACGGATGGCCAACATACCTTTAACTCCGAGGCGTATACTCAGCTATGGCGGTAGTGATACACGCGGGGAGGTATTGGAGGGTAGCGAGAGCTTACTTGTACGGATGGACGTGGCACGGAAGTTATCTGATTCCCACAACTAATAAATGGACAAAACAAGGAATTGAAATTTCACAAATAAAGGGTTTAATGAAAATCAATGCAATACAATAAAAACCAATGACATTAAGTTCCTAACCGAGCGACCCTCCAGCAGACTCAAAATGCAGACACAGGGAGAAATAAATGAAAGTAAAAATGTGTGTGGTGTGTTTGCCTGTTACTCCGCCTGGCGTCCTTGACCGTCCGGGGCCGTCACAGGTCCCGCGTCCCTGCGCGGGAAAACACGCATTGGTTCATGGTTGAAAACAAAAAAGTCACATTCCCCGCCAGCCGCCGACGTGAAGCGAACAGGCCCTCGCTCCTTCCTCGTCCCTCCTGCTCGGCCGCACCCGCACTGAGCCCCGACGTTCCTCCCAGGCGCACACAGCACCAAGCACCACCGCCACGAGCCAACACCAAGGAGAGAGAGAAAGATGAGAAGGATGCCTCTGCCCTTCACACAGCCCGGAATAGAGGGATCGAAAATGCGACTGCTCGCAGTAAAGGCCAGCACGGAGAGAGCACAAACTGTGACTGCCTGTGACCAAACCCAGAACGAGAGAGAGAAAGATGGTGACCGCTTTGCCTTTTTGTCCCTGTTCCTGGAACGTTCTATGATGACGTCACACATGCGCCAATCAACGAGTGCCATCGCATCACTCTATGGCCATGACCAATCATCACCTTTTGGGGCGGGGCTTCACGGCCCTTCTTGCTGTCCCTTGCAATGACTCGGCTGGTGGCGTCAGTGGCAGTGTTCGAATGTCCGGATCCTGTCGGCGGTTGTGTGGTTTATTTAATTGTAGGTGCAGATCGCATGGCTGGTGTTGCGTGTGTCATAAGGAACGAAGGGGAAACCACAGATCCAACTACATACAGGGAAAGTTACCTTATACCCTAACTAATTAGCATAGCTCCACCACTGCGCACATATATGATCTTACCGGACATGCGGCCTAACGGATTCCCAACTTAGTTAATGAAGGTTCTTCTTCTTCTTCTTCATGACATTCGGGGCATGCTAATCTATACAATCTACCTGGACTAAGGTATTTCATTGCCTACTCCCATAAACGTAACAATAAGTTGAAATTGACAACAAAAGTATTTGGTCTCCAAAATTCATTATTTCACTGTTACTATTACAGAACCTTTGTTTTTGATTCAGAACTTAATATATCCTTTTAAATCAGAAAATAAAAATAAATGGCATTGACAAAATTATTGATACCCAGACTTAATATTTGGTAGCACAGCCAAAATAACTGCACTCAAGAGCTTCCTATAGCCAAGAATGAGCTTCCTTCACCTCTCTACTGGCAGTTTGGCCCACTCTTCTTGTGCAAACTGCTCCAGTTCTCCCAGATTTGAAGGGTGCCCTTCTCCCAACTGCTGTTTTCAGATCTCCCCACAGGTGTTCAATGGGATTTAGATCTGGACTCATTGCTGCCACTTCAGAACAGCCCAGCGTTTTTTCTTGAACCATTCCTGGGTGCTTTTTGAAGTGTGTTTGGGGTCATTGTCCTCCTGCAAGACCCAGGACCTTCGACGTTGACCCATCTTTCTGACACTGGGTTGAACATTGTGCTCCAAATTGCCTTGGTAATCTCCTGATTTCATGATGCCATGCACACATTTAAAGGTGCACAGAAATGCAGAACATTTTTGACTTATTTGTATGAGTATCAATGTTTTTTTAATAGAAATCGATTTCTTGTAATAAGTAACAGCTAATTTTTTTTAAATATAATTTATTTTCCTTTCCTTTTTAGCGCTCTTGCACCCTGCTAAGCCCCGCCTTAAAAAAAACCGAATTTCACTGCTACCAGATCACATGACATATGACGTCACCTCCAGAACGAAGTACATGCCATCTCGATTCGCTATGCTTCGGCCCGCGATCCGTTCCGTGTAATTTGTACATACTCTACTTTTGATTTGCTTGATCTTGATCTGAGGTATGCTGAGACACATGTGTCACATCTCGCCTCGTTGATAAGCTCGCAAGGTCGCTCCGTGGAGCAGCCTGCACGTATTCAACTATGTGTGAATTATAGAATTAACAACTCACGGTCTGAGGTAACTCGGCTAAAACTTATCCGATTTGCACCAAATAAAGTTTATGAATGGTTGCACAGAACCCTACTTCTCACTAAAAGTGGAAACAGAATGTAAATTGGAGTTAAAACAAGTAAATGGAGACAATCCACTTTGACAAGTCAATAGATGTACGGGAATGTACGGGAATACCATCCCGTACGGTATTTTGAACCGTACTGTCTCCTACTGTCCCGTCCGTATGTCCCGTACTGTCCCGTACATACTTCAACAATACATGACTAACATCAATACCATAGATCTCACAGTGGAGACAAACAAGTCAATCCACTTTGAGTGCTTGCGAGCGAGCTGCGTTCTGGAGGTGACGTCACATGGATTACGTCATCGGCTTTGAGGTATGGGGCAGAATTTTTAGGGGCGTTCCCAGGTGGTTCGGTTTTCTTTCATTTTTAATGTTTCAGAGTGAATATAACAAAAAATCAATGCCATATTTGAATTCACCATAAAAAGACTCATTTAGATGACATCAAATGCATTTTGAGTGAGATTCCGTGGCTGTGGACCTTTAAGGCACCCAGTGCCAGAGCCAGCATAGCAACCCCAAAACATCACTGAACCTCCTCCATGTTTGACTGTAGGGAAGGTGTTCTTTTCTTTGAAGGCTTCATTTTGTTTTTTGTAAATATAGAGATGATGTGCTTTACAAAAAAGCTCTAATTTGGGCTCATCTATCCACAGAATGATTTTGGCTTGTTCGGGTGTGTTTTGCCAACTCAAGTCGGGGTTTCTTATGCTTACTCTCAGAAGTGGGGTCCTACTGGGTCTCCTACCATAGAGCTCCCTTTCATCAAGTTGGTGACGGATGGTGAGAGAAAAAACTGTCGTACCTTGTGTCTGAATGTTAGCTTGAATCTGTTTGGCAGTTGATCGAGGTTCCTTCTCTACCATTCGAACAATCCTTTGCTGCAATCTTCAACCAAGTTTTCTCTTGCAGCTATGCCCAGGGAGGTTGGCTCCAGTGCCATGGGCCTTAAACCTCCAGATAACATTGCGTGCGGTGGACACAGGAACATCAAGGTCGCTGGAGATGGACTTGTAGCCTTGAAGTTGTCCATGCTTGGCTACAATCTTGTGCCTGACCTCCTCAGACAATTCTCTGGTTTTCTTTCTTTTCTCCATGCTCATTGCGGTACACACAGTGACACAAAACAGCAGAATGACTCCTTTTCTCCATTCAAACTGGTTGAATGAATGATTTTTATATTGCAGGCACCTGCAACTCACCATAGCCATAGGTGAGTTCAATTCTAAAGTAAAGGAGAATCACCTGCTTGAAATCCAATTATTTCTAACAACTTCTAAAAGGTGCCAATAATATTGTCCCGGCCATTTTAGCATTTCTGTGTGGAATAAGCTAAGATTTAGTCATATTTTTTGAGCTTTTTTGTTTTGTTCCATTGCAAACCAAAGAAATACATTTGTGGATACCAAATGATTTTTTAATTTCAACAATTTTCTGGAAGAAATGGTGAATTATTTGACAAAAAGTGGAAGGGTGAAAATACTTTTGGTCACGACTGTATAATCTGATGGCGAGAATAATCGGACAGGCAATGGGACTCATCAATCATGCGTAAAAACGAAAAACTCATATAAGCAGCTTTGTTAGCTAAAGATCATTGCCGCTTACCTAGGTCTAGCAAGTCGATAGGGCTCTGATTCGTTCACCTGAGGGGGATGTGATAAGTATAGAATGCCTTAAGC
Source organism: Myxine glutinosa (assembly GCF_964187855.1). Classification (NCBI taxonomy): domain Eukaryota; kingdom Metazoa; phylum Chordata; class Myxini; order Myxiniformes; family Myxinidae; genus Myxine; species Myxine glutinosa. Next base: position 115,319,272 of record NC_136270.1, read on the forward strand.
ATGTCGAGTTTCCTCCAAACAGCTTCCACTTTAGTAGCGAATGTTTAAAAATGTAACTGTACGTTGGATAGAATTGAATGAAACGTTTGTGGCTATAACAATTAATATTTGTTATGTCCGGAAGGTGTACCCTAGGAAACTCCATGATAACGTAATATACACCTCAACACGGAGTTTGTTACAACCTCCTTCGTGTGACCCTTAGTCTCCCTGTCAAGTTTGGTTGTGATTGCTCAAGTAACGACCTAATGTATCGCAGTCAAAAAAATCAGTCAGGCAGACATGCACCAAATTGCAAATTTTAGTATGATGTGCTCAGAGTACCTAGGGTTTGGTCAATGGTGCATATTAAATCCTACCCTCATCTCCCCTCTTCCCTCCCTCCAGCGAGAAAAGGGAGACGACTTGCTGTTTTCACCTGTACACAGCGAATACTGAAAGTGCTATAAACCACTGACCCCTGCTGGGAGTAGTGGTTAGTGCCACATTCTTATGGGAGTTATTGTTACTTAAAGGAGAGGAGTCCGTCCATCTGTCACGTGAAGAAGAAGAAGCAGGAGCTCGAACTTTAATGTCAACGTTCATGCTGTGGTAGAATAATAAAAATAGGTGCAATGGCCCCAGGCCCACCTGTAAGAACCAGGGAACCACTTGTAGGTGTGGATAACCCACAAAATATGTAATGGAGAAGAAAGTAAATACCTATTATGGGGGCAAACCCCTGATTGTTTTTAGTACATCACTGGTGATGTCGCTCACCTGATCTATCTGCCATTTACTTGCTACTTACCTGCTGTGCCACTTTATATAGGCCATAAAGGCCAGAAGATGCCATTGAGTCAAGGCCACATGGGTCAAGTGTCATTTTTTGTATTGGGCCACAAAGGCTGGTTACAATTATGTAATGCAGATCTGTTTAACTGTCACTCTTGATCTGCCACCGTTTCCCAATCCCACTCCTACTTCTCCAAGTCTGACCTGCACAAACTTCATCACACCATTTCCCTCTCCTCTCTCCCGACATTCTTTCCCTTACATTCAATCACATTGTTTTGTGCAGTTTTTTTGTATACAAGTTCGAGGCTCGTGTAAGACCTAACATCAATCACAAAAAACAAAAAACGGACACGCAAAACATACAATAAAGGGAGCGGGAGACAAGATGGGGAGAGAGAGGGAAGCACACAAGTACAACAGCAGAGAACAGAGACATCGGGAGATCTGTGGGAGGGAATTGTTACTGCTTTAACTTTATTATTATTATTATTTTGTATACAAGATCGAGGCTTGTGAAAGAGCTAACATTAATCACACAAAAAGTCAAACCGACACACAAAACACAAAATAAGGGCAGCGGTAGACAAGATGGGGAGAGAGGGGGAAGGACACAAACACAACATTTGAGAGCAAGGACATCGAGAGAACTGTGGGAGGGAGAGGGCTTGGGGGGAGGTGGGAGAAGTACAAAACATATGGACACTGCAAGGACTTCCAGGAAAGAAGTTGGAATTTCAAAAAAGTGTATCTGGGGTAAAAATTAGCAGGGGTGGAGAAGATCAAGGTTTTGGATGGGGGAAGATAAGAGATGGTGGTTAACAGCTGTTTTAAAGACCTGGAGGGAGGAGTGGGATTGAAGGGAGTGGGGGAGTTTGTTCCACAGGCGGGAGAAAAGGGGAATGAAAGAGTGAAGGTGAGCAGAGAGCCTAGATTTTGGCAGTTTTACCATAAGAGGGTTGCTGGCAGATCTTGTGCGACCTGTAGGAATATTTGGGGGACAGAGCACAGAGAGAGCTGTGGGAGCAAGGCCGGAGAGGAGTCGGTAGAAGACAGAAAGACCACCAACCTGCCTGCGGTGAGTGAGTGAAAGGCCCTCGGAGTTAGCTTCATCGCAGGAGATTCCAATGATTCTGAAAGCTTTGCTTTCAACAGCGTGAAGCCGAGCTGGGTGTGAGGCAGGAGCACCGGCCCAGAGGGGGGAACAGTATTCCATTGAGTTGCGGATGAAAGCCTTGTATGTGGTGAGGATGGTGGTGATGGTGTATATGGTGAGGATGGTAATATTTGGTTATGTCCTTCTTTTCTTCCATCCATTCATTCGTCTGTCAAAAACGAAGAAGAACCTTTATAAACCCCCCTCCCCACCCATGTTGAATTCTAAAGGGTAATTGAATGGGTTCTAAAGGGTAATTCTGAGGGGTTCAAAGGGGTAATTGAATGGGTTCTAAAGGGTAATTCAAAAAGTGTATAAAGGGTAACACTAAAAGTTTCTAAAGGGTAATTCTAAATGGTTTTAAACGGTAATTTTAATGGGTTTTGAAGGGTAATTATAATGGGTTCTAAAGAATAATTGTAAAGGGTAATTATAATTTGTTTTAAAGGGTAATTACAAAGGGTAGTTCTAAAGGGTTTTTATAATGGGTTCAAAAGGGTATTTCTAAAGGCCTCATGGAAGGCTAATGCAACTCAATGTAATCTGTTCCTTTCACAAAGCTCGGAACAAGTGTGTCTACCCTCAGGAGAGCCAGGAAACAATATCTCTCTACTCTCAAGACTGAACTCTAGAGCCCGTCTCCCTCCTCAAAATCCTGGTGGTGTCTGGTCAAATCTGTTTCTCGTATTTGTTCCCCCTCCATCCCCTCCCTTACCTCAAACAGCTACACAGCTGACACTGCACGTGAAAAAGCCGAATGCCTAAACTCTGTGTTTGCCACAAAATCTTGTGTCCCAAACCTATCTCTCTCTGTACCCACCTTACCCAGTCGAACGCAGCTGCTCCTGAACTCTGTGTCCTCTCCTGACAAGGTGGAGAAGTTTCTGTGAAACCTCGATTCTGATTCCACAACTTGACCAAACGGCATCAGCCCAAGGGTCCTAAAATCCTGCTCTGCCACTCTATCTCACCATCTCTCTGTTCTATTCATCCTCTTTTGCTCAAGATCATCTACCATCTACTTGGAAATTAGCAAACATTACCGCTTTACACAAAAAATGTGCAAAAACAGATCCTTGCAACTATAGATCAATCAGCGTGCTCCCAATAAACAGCAAGGTCATGAAATCCATCAACACTTCTGACATGAAATCCTTCCTCTTATCGAAGGGCTTCATCTCAGATCATCAATTTGGATTTATACTAGGCCACTTCTCTACACTTTGGACATGCTGCTTCTGCTGTCCCAACAATGGATGGAGGACCTCAATGCCATACAGGAAATCAGAGCTGTCTCCCTTGAAATATATCGTGCCTTCGATACGGTCTGGCACCCCGCCCTGCTCACCAAACTCTCCTCTTATGGTATCAATGGAAACCTCCACGTATGGTTTGCCGACTTCCTCTCTGGTCACAGTCAACGTGTTGCCCTGAATGGAATTCTCTCATCTCCCCTTCCCTGCCTGTTCAGGCTGGAGTTACTCAAGGCAGTTTTCTGGGCCCTGTGCTTTTTCTGGTCTTCATTAATGATCTCTCTGACTCTAGAAAATCCTCTCTATCACTTTGCTGATCACTCCACTCTCTGCCGATCCATATCTCAACCTTCAGATCGGCAGGCAGCAGCCTCTTCACTCTCTGCAGACCTGAACAAAATCACAGACTGGTCAAACAAGTGGAACATGTCTTTCAATCCTGACAAATCTCACACTCTCACTTTCTGTCCACACTCTTTCAATCCTGAAAAAGCCCTCCCATCTACTTTCTCAACAATCCTCTCAAAGAAATTCTGTCATTCAAGCTTTTGGGTCTCACTATCTATCTGCCATGATCTTTCTTGGGAAAACCACATTGCCAAGCTGGCCTCCAAAGCTAGTCACCGACTGGCCACCTCCGTCGTGCGAAGTCCTTTCTGGACACTTCTGAGCTTCTCACCATATACAAAGCTTTCATCCGCAGCTCAATGGAATACTGCTCTTCCCTCTGGGCTGGTACACCTGCCTCACACCTTGCTCGGCTCCATGCTGTTGAATCAAAAGATTTCAGAATTTTTTTTTTTTTTTTTGTATACAAGATCGAGGCTCGTGTAAGAGCTAGCATCAATCACAAAAAACAACAACAAACGGACATACAAAACATACAAAAAAAGGGAGCGGGAGACAAGATGGCGAGGGAGAGCGAAGTACACAAGTACAACAGCAGAGAACAGGGTCAACGGAAGATCTGTGGGAGGGAGGGGGCTTAGGGGGGGGGGGAGGAGGCATGGGAAGGCCGGGGGGGGGGGGTTGGGGTGGGGTTGGGAAAGTATAAAACACATAGACACTGCTAGAACTTCCAGGAAAGAAAGAAGATGGTATTTCAAAAAGAAAGTGGATTTGGGGTGAATTAATGGGGGTAGAAAAGATCAAGGTTTTGGATGGGGGGAGATAAGAGATGGTGGTGAACAGCTGTTTTAAAGACCTGGAGGGAGGAGTGGGATTGAAGAGAGTGTGGGGGAGTTTGTTCCAGAGGCGGGAGTAAAGACGAATGAAGGAGTGAAGGTGAGCAGAGAGTCTTGATTTTGGCATTATCACCAGAAGAGGGTTGCTGGCAGATCTTGTGCGACCTGTAGGAATATTTGGGGGACAGAGCATAGCTAGAGCTAGGGGAGCTAGGCCGGATTGGAGTCGGTAGAAGACAGAAAGCCCACCTACCTGCCTGCGGTGAGTGAGTGAAAGGCCCTCGGAGTTAGCTTCATAGCAGGAGGTTGCAATGATTCTGAAAGCTTTGGTTTCTGCAGCGTGAAGACGAGCTAGGTGTGAGGCAGGAGCACCAGCCCAGAGGGAAGAACAGTATATTCTCATTACATGGATTCTCATTTCTAACACAAAGAAGAGACTGTCTCTGGGCATTAGGCTTTGTTTAATTCATCATTTAAGTTCTGAGGGGGCAGGCATCATTCAAGTAATATGCGCTAAATCAAATGGTCATGTAACATGTGGTAAAGTTTCAATTTCCTCCATTGAAGGGTTTTTGATTGCCGCTAAGTGTACACGATATCAAATGGTCATGTAACATGTGGTAAATTTTCAATTTCCTCAGTTGAACAGTTTTCGTTGTATGCTCGATATACACTATATCAAATGGTCATGTAACCTGTGGTAAAGTTTCAATTTCCTCCGTTTAAGGGTTTTCGATGGCTGCTCAATATATGCCATATCAAATAGTCATGTAACATGTGGTAATGTTTCAATTTCTTCCTTTGAACAGTTTTCGTTGTACACTCAATATGCGCTATATCAAATGGTCATGTGACGTGGTAAAGTTTCAATTTCCTCTGTTGAACGGTTTTCGATGTATGCTCAACAGATGCTACATCAAATTGTTATGTAACATGTGGTAAAGTTTCAATTTCCTCTGTTGAATGGTTTTCGATGTATGTTCAATATAGGCTATATCAAATGGTCATGTAACCTGTGGTGAAGTTTCAATTTCCTGCATTGAATGGTTTTCGATGGTTGCTCAATATTTCGCGATATCAAATGGTCATGTAACATGTGGTACAGTTTCAATTTCATCCATTGAACGGTTTTCGATGTACGCTCAATATGCACTACATCAAATGGTCATGTAACGTGGTAAAGTTGAAATTTCGTCCGTTGAATGGTTTTCGATGTACGCTCAATATGCGCTACATCAAATAGTCATGTAATGTGGTAAAGTTTCAATTTCCTCCGTTGAATGGTTTTCGATGGCCGCTCAATATGCACTATATCCAATGGTCACATACCATGTGGTAAAGTTTCAATTTCTTCCTTTGAACAGTTTTCAATGTAGGCTCAATATGCACGATATCAAATGGTGATGTAACCTGTGGTAAAGTTTCAATTTCCTCCGTTTAATGGTTTTCGATGGTTGCTCAATATATGCTATATCAGCTGGTCATGTAACATGTGGTAATCATTGGTATATCCCGTGATGAAGCTGATTCTGAGGGCCTTTCACTTTCACACTGATTTTTTTTGACTGCAATACATTAGGTTGTTGCTTATCGCAGGCAGGTTGGCGGTCTTTCTGTCTTCTACTGACTCCTCTCCGGCCTAGCTCCCCATGCTGTGTCTGTGCTCTGTCCCCCTAATATCCCTCAAAACGCACAAAATCTGCCGCTCACCTCCCATCTACTTCCGCTCACCTTCACTCTTTTATTCCTCTTTTTTCTCGCCTCTGGAACAAACTCCCACACTCTCTTCAATCCCTCTCCTCCCTCCAGGTCTCTAAATCAGCTGTTCACCACCATCTTTTATCTTCCAAAACCTTGATCTTTTCTACCCCCGTTAATATAGCCCAAATCCACCTCTTTCCATCTCCGACTTGATTCCTGAAATTCCGAGTAATGTCCATTTGTTTTATACCTTGAACCCCTCCCACTCCCCCCACCCACCTCCCTCCCACAGATCTACCGATATACCTGATCTCTACTGTTGTTGCGTATCTATGCTTTCCTCCCTCTCTCTCCCTCTTGTCTCCCCCTCCCTTTATTGTATGTTATATGTGTCCGTGCATGTTTTCATGGTTAATGTGTTAGCTCTTACACGAACCTCGATTCTGCATACAAAACATAGGGGCAATACCCCTGGCGCTCACCTGATAAAATAAACAGTATACTTCACTGACTAAAGGTATTTTAAACCAATTCCAATGCTTGCTAGAAGACAGGGCAGCATGTAGAATCATACTAACATAATCATAAGACTTTAAATATACAAACAAAAAAATACCTATTTTAGAGGGCAAAGCCTCCCAAACCACCCCCCCCCCCCCACCCCATGTACCTCCTCAGACCCCAATTTTTCTAATGCCTTGAACAAACATTGGTACATCAGGGATGATGCAGATTGCGGTGACGTTTCATCAACATTGTGTATGTAGTTTCAGAGAAGAAAGCAAATATCTATTTTGAGGGGTCAAAGTTGGACCCAATTTGACCCCCCCATAGATCCCTAAATAGGCAGATTTTTTTAAATGCCGTGAACAAACTTTAGTCACAACACAACAAATATTATTTGTGCCAAATTTGGTCGCAATCCCAACAGCGGTTTTGGAGAAGATGTTTCAAGTGTTTACAGACGGATGGACTGACAGACGGACTGACGACGCACTATCGCATAAGCTCCCCTGAACTTCATTCCAGGTGAGCAAAAAATGTGTATTAATTTATTAGTAAATGTTGTGCACTTATGGCATCGTGTAAAATAAGATTATGCGGGGATAAGGGAAAGTGGCCGTTGGATTCTGGCACACGATTCAAACCAACTTTTGGCGCGACATGCAAATGAGCGCCCGTGTTACACCACCAGCCACGAAGCTCGTATGGGACCCATTGCAACAGGGGAAGGGACTACTCTAGCCTTGCATTACAGAAATAAGTATGCCGAGGCACCTGTATGTTGGGTGCCATTGCTTTTAGGGCTGCTTTTTAAAACTGCAAATATATATACATATACATATATATATTGTCGTGTCGCCCAGCGATTATTATGAATAACCCATCGTTTTTATGACGAATGACCGATCGTTTTTACTCCCGAGGAGGCAGCCCGAACATTGGCGGTACTTTTTGGAATGCGCAGGACTGTAGGCAGCGAGGTGGTTACCTGAACAGAAGCCACACGGGATTATTCCCGAACCCACGAACAAAGAAACATGACACAACAAATGGAAATGCAACAATAATGATTTAATAAAAAATAAAGCAATGAATGAAATAACGGTTGAGGTAAAATAATTGAAATTCCTACTTTGAGGATCCTCCAATCAGACACAAAAACAGACGAGGGGAAATATTAAAGAAATAAAATGTTTTCTTTTAGTTGGCCGGCACTCAACTGTGGCCTCGAAATGGTGCTCGTGGTAAGGTCTGCAGTCCAAGTTGCGCGGGAAACGCTCCGACAATGGCGCAGAGTCGCTCTCCACGGTGCCACAACCGTCAGGTAAGTATTGCGGGCAGTCTTCTTTCACTCTCCATTCGGCAAGAGCCCCCACAACCCGCCACCAACAACTTATCATCACAATCAAAATAGTTCCAGCAAGGCGCTGAAAGCTTTCCTCACAAGCCCACACGAGCCAGCCACAGCCGAGAGTCGGAGACAAAAGCGACCAAGAGAGATGTGCTCTTCTTCCTCCTGCTTGAAGCTTCTCTCCTGACGTCACCCCAACCAATCATGAACCTCGGGGGCGTGGCCTGCCGGTTACGATCTTCTTTGGAGGCGGGCTTAGTTGTTAATTAGGAATGTTCAGGGTTCTGTCGGCAATTATGTTAGTTATGGTTGGTTCATGGATGGTTTTATGGCCGACCTTGCTGTAATTGTAAAAACATAGGGAAAAACTACCGAGGACAATCACAAACTGGGGGAAAACTAATCTTAACCCCTATCTAATTACCCGAGCTTCACCCCTCGTGCGAAGACACGTAAACAACTTAAGCTCCAGTTTCCCTACTTAATACATCGAGATGTCTCCTACTAGTCCATAGTCCAGGCCATACCTATACAAACATCAACAACAGGCATTTAAAGGCCATTTTCCCTGCTAGAGACAGGATTCGCTTTGCAGGCCCCATGACAATCTTCTCCATTTCCACCCTGTTTTCTGCATCTCCCCTTGTTAACCCCCTTGCCCGCCTTTCTTCTTCCACCACCTTTAGCCAAGTCTTTCTCGGTCTTTCCCGTCCTCTACTGTACATCATACATGCTATACCTATACGATCCTATCTTTTCTATGGTATTCCATCATCTACCACCACAAACATAACAATATATATGTGTCATCCTGGTGATGTCCTTCTGTGTAATTACACACTGTTCTTCGCCTCACTCACACCCCCTCTTCCCAACCCCTTACCTCCAGGTGTCGATAAACTGACAGTGCAGGCACGATGGACCAAATGGCCTCCTCCAGTGTTGCAGTTCCTTGTATTTCCTATAAATTGAGAAAGACAAAAATAAGTTGCTGAGCTCAGCATGTTATATCCCTCCACCACAGAAGGTGGACACAGGTTATGTTTTCACCTGTCCGTTTGTTCGTCTGTGAACAGGATATCTCAAAAAGTTGTGGACGGATTATGATAAAACTTGGTGGATGAGTTCGGTCATTGACAAGAACAAGCCGATTCGATTTTGGTTCAGGTACTGATCCAGATCCGACCTATCACTTATGAGTGCATACAAAACGTAAACTGGTCAGCCTGGTGGAAGTTTGCTCTCTACCTCGTGCTGTTCCAGTTACAACTGTCACTCCAACTGTCACCTCTGAAAGGACCTGAAGAGGTGGCTTCTTTACACCTGGATACTTCGTGTTTTCTTACATCCCGAGTTGATTGAACATCGTCACTATGAGCTTGGTCAGCTGGGAAGCCAAGACAGCTCAGAGGTCACATGATTGTTTCTAAAGTTGTCTTGTCCGAGAGCAATCTATATTTACTTTGTGGATCCATTCAATCGCCTGAGGCACATTCGATTTGGTCTCTTCCGAAGACAGAAGCCTCTTCCGGAAGATTGCTTTGCGTAGAACAGGCAGAAGAGAAGCAAGATGGCGGCCAAACATGTATTACTCGCGCTCATGATGGAAGAAATAGACAAAGATGACGCTACATCACAAATTGATGCAAATATCCAGATTGTGTTTTCACTTGCAAGTTTTGCTGCGTAAATATAACCAGCAGCGTTTCTCTGTGACTGAAATTAGGCGAGGCCATTTTGTTTTTGAAGAGCCCACGCCTCTTCTGCTGGATTTTTGTAAGAGGCAGAGCTTCCGAGAAGAGAAGAGTCCAAATCGAACGACCGGAAGTCTTCCGGAAGTCTCTTCCTCTTCCAGAAGTGCAAATCGCACGCGCCTCTGGTAAAAATACCACGATAGAAAATAATAAATAAAAGGAAGACTTTTATCCTTGCGCTGGTTAAAGAGCTAAATCGAAGCAGTATTATAAATTTCCCGTCGGTTTGGATTCATTTGAAGCAACTTTTACAACATTATTTATTGTCTCTGAGGAGCATTTCTGTGCTTCAGGGTGGGAGTGGGAGAGGGGTGGGGTGGAGGGGGATAGACAGACAGCATGACCAATTACATATACCATATAGAGTTATGTGAAATTCTAAAATCATCATAATATATCACAGCATATTTCTTAACATAAAATAAAAAGTATTAAAAAAAAAAATCCACGAACGATTTGAGGCAGCGGTTTTTGTCTTATACACCTCCCAAGTTCAATTTTCGGTTCAATTGAAAAAAATATCATTTCCCGTAAGTTTGATTAATTTAGAGCAACTTTTACAACATTATTTATTGTCTCTGGGGACTATTTATGTGCTTCAGGGTGGGGGCAGAAGGGGGGGGAGGAGCTAGACAGACAGCATATGACCAATCACATATACCATGTAGAGTTATGTGAAATTCTAAAATCAACATATTTCTTAACAGCAAATATATATCACAGCATATTTCTTAACAGAAAATAAAAAGTATAAAAAAAAAAATCCATGAGCGATTGAAGCAGTGGTCTTTTTCCGGTTGAATTTTGGTCCAATTGAAAAAGCTGTGACCCCGTAGGTTTGGATTAATTTGAGGCAACATTTGCTGAAAATTATTTTCTCTCCGAGTAGCATTTCTGTGTTTCAATGTTGGACAGACAGATGGCATTAGCTTTTTTGTATATATATATATACATATATATATATACATATATATATATATATATATATATCTATATATATACTGTATATATATATATCTATATATATATATATATATATATATATATATATATATATATATATATATATATATATATATATATATATATATATATAAAGCGCGGCGTTACGCGCGCTGCTTGTGAGCAAGGAGGAAGCGGACAAGCGGTAACATATAAACGTCTTTATTGTAAGACTACACTGTAACTCTGAACTCCTCCGGGCTGATCGCCCGGTGTATATCATGAGGCCACGCCTACCCCTCGGGCGTGGCCACCGCCCACTTGGTGCGTGGAATGATGTCACCACGCCAGTGGGCTTTTGTGTCCGCCACACGCGCCCCCCCCCAGAATTCCCGCGCACCTGGAGGGCCAGTTTGCGGGGCAGACGAATGACCCGGCCGAAGCGCCCCCTGGCGATCGGCGGCGTCCGGGGTGCAGGGATACCAGGTGGGATGCCCCTGGCTGCCCCTGGGATGGGTGCAGGACCGGGGGGCGCCGTGGCGGCGGGGCTGGGCGGTGCCGGGGGTCCGCCCGCAGGAGGGCGGCCCCGACGTGGGGGTCGGGCCACTGGCGGTGGATGGTCCACATCGAGGTGGGCCGGCTTGAGGTGGTCTACCGAAACGCGGTCAGGAGTACCGCCGATGTCCAGGGTGAAGTGCTTCGCCCCGGTCTCCAGCACGCGGAAAGGCCCGTCGTACGGGGGCCGCAGTGGTGTCCGATGGGCATCGTGGCGGACGAAGACGTACTCCGCCGTGCGAAGCTCCGGGGCGACGTGCGTCGGTGGGTGCCCGTGGCATGCCGTTGGCACCGGGGCGAACCTCTGGGCGGTCTCTTGCAGAGCGGAGCGCTGCTGTGCCGCGGACCATGGTGCCGTGGAGTCGGGGAGGAACTCGCCCGGCACCCGCAGCGGTTGCCCGAAGACCAACTCCGCCGCGGATGCGCGCAGGTCCTCCTTGGGCGCCGTCCGGAGGCCCAGCAGGACCCAGGGGAGCCTGTCGACCCAGCCGCCGTCGCGGAGGGTGGCCCGGAGCGCGGCCTTCAATGAGCGGTGAAATCGCTCACACAGGCCGTTAGCCTGGGGGTGGTAGGCCGTGGTTCGGTGCAGCCGGACCCCGAGCCCCTGCGCAACCGCCCCCCAGAGCTCCGAGGTGAACTGGGGGCCGCGGTCGGATGAGATGTCTGAGGGGGCGCCGAACCGGGCGACCCAGGTGGCGATGAAAGCCTGCGCGACATCGGCCGCCGTTGTCGATGCCAAGGGCACGGCCTCCGGCCACCGGGTGGTGCGGTCCACCATGGTGAGGACGTAGGTGAAACCCCGCGAGGGGGGCAGAGGTCCCACCAGGTCCACGTGGACGTGGTCAAACCGGCGTTCCGGCACCGTGAACGGGGCCAACGGGGCCTGGGTGTGCCGGTGCACCTTGGCGCGCTGGCACGCGAGGCACGTCCTGGCCCAGCCGCGGACGGCCTTCCGGAGGCCATGCCAGACGAACTTGTCGGCGATCAGCCTTTGGGAGGCCCTCGCGCCCGGGTGGGACAGGCCGTGGATGGCGTCAAACACCTGGCGCTGCCAGCCCGCGGGCACAATGGGGCGAGGACGCCCGAGGGAGAGGTCGCACAAGAGGGCCGCGCCCGCGCCGTCGAACGGCACCTCGGTGACGCGGAGGCCCGTGACGGCGGTCCGCAAGGCCTGGACGTCGGGGTCAGCGGCCTGGTCCGCTGCCATCCGGGCATAGTCGATGCCGAGGTGGACTGCGTGGGCGACGGCCCGGGAAAGGCAATCCGCCACCGGGTTGTCCTTCCCCGCGACGTGCTGGATGTCCGTCGTGTACTCGGACACGGCCGAGAGGTGACGCTGCTGCCGGGCCGACCACGGCTCGGTGACCTTGCCCATCGCGAAGATCAGCGGCTTGTGGTCGACGAAGGCAGTGAACGCCCGGCCCTCGAGCAGATGGCGGAAGTGCCTGACCGCCAAGTGAAGTCCGAGCAACTCGCGGTCGAAGGTACTGTAACGGCGTTCGGGCGGGCGAAGCTGCCGGCTAAAGAACGCCAGCGGTTGCCAAGCTCCACGCACCCATTGCTCGTGCACCGCGCCCACCGCGTAGTCCGAGGCATCGGTGGTGAGGGCGATCGGTGCATCGGGCGCCGGGTGCGCGAGCATGGTGGCGTTAGCCAAGGCGAGCTTCGCGCCCGTGAACGCCGTGTTCATCTGCTCGGTCCAGGTAACGTCGCCTTTGCCCGGCTTACCTCGGAGAGCTTCGTGCAGGGGGCGCAGGAGCTGGGCGATACGGGGCAGGAACCGATGGTAAAAGTTCACCATGCCCAGGAACTCCTGCAGCCCTCTGATCGTGCGGGGGCGCGGAAACCCCTTCACCGCCTCCACCTTGGCCGGCAGGGGGACGGCGCCGTGCCTGGTGACACGGTGCCCCAGAAAATCGATTGTGGCGGCGCCGAACCGGCACTTTGCGGGGTTCACAATCAGGCCATGCTGGCCCAGGCATTCAAAGAGCGTGCGGAGGTGGCGTAGGTGCTCTTCGCGGGACGCGCTGGCGACGAGGATATCGTCCAGGTAGACGTAGACAAAATCCAAGTCGCGCAGGATGCTGTCCATCAGTTGCTGGAACGCCTGAGCCGCATTCTTCAGACCGAAGGGCATGCGCAGGAACTCGAAGAGTCCGAATGGCGTGATGACCGCCGTCTTCGGGACGTCCTCCGGCCTGACGGGGACCTGATGGTAGCCGCGTATGAGGTCCACCTTCGAGAAGAAGGACCTGCCCGCCAAACGGGCGGAAAAGTCCTGAATGTGGGGGACGGGGTAGCGGTCGGGAGTCGTGGCGTCATTGAGACGGCGATAGTCCCCGAACGGTCGCCATCCCCCGCCGGGCTTCGGCACGATATGCAGCGGCGACGCCCAAGCGCTCTCTGAGCGCCGAACGATGCCGAGTCGCTCCAGGGTAGCGAACTCCGCTTTTGCCACCGCCAGCTTCGTCGGCTCGAGGTGGCGTGCCCGGGCGTAGACCGGTGGCCCGACGGTGGGGATGTGATGGGCCACCCCGTGCTTGATGGCCCCCGCCGAGAAGGTGGGCCGCGTGAGGACCGGGAAGCCGGCGAGGAGGCGGGTGAATGCGTCCGCTGCCGGAAGCGTACAGACCAACGTGGCCGGAACCGAATCGTTCGGCAAGCCGCTTGGCAAGCCGCTCGTTGAGCTGGGCAACGCACACGCGAGCGAGCTGAACGTCTCGGCCTGGACAAGCCGCCTGCGCTTGACGTCGACCAGGAGCCCATTAGCGCACAGGAATTCCGCGCCAAGCAGTGCCATGGGCACGTCGGCGGTGACGAACGTCCATCGGAAAACCTGCCCTCCAAACCGCAGAGAGAGGCAGCGTTTTCCATACGTACGGATGGGCGTCCCGTTCGCGGCAAGCAGCGCGGGGCCCCCACCCGCGGCGTGCTTGTCTGATGTGCCGGCGGGAATGACACTCACCTGCGCTCCCGTGTCGCACAGGTAACGGTGCCCGGAGAAGGTGTCCGTTATGAACAGCAGGCTGCTCGAACGGCCGGCGCTCATCGCCACAATTGAGCGCCGGCCCGGGCATTTCCCGACCCGTTGAAGGAGCACGGCGGATGACACCGTCGAGCTTCGTGGCCGAACTTGGCGTGGAACCAGCACCAGGTGGTGGAGCTGGAGGAGCGCGGCTGGCTCCGCCAGGCCGGTGGAGTCGACGGGTTTCCCCGCGGTGGCGGTTTTCGCCGCGGCGGTGGGTGGGGCGTGGCGGCGTTCACGAGGTGCGTATCAGCATGCTGCTGAACCTCAGCGTGCTGTAGAAGATGATGCTGTGGAACATCAGCGTCGAAGGCCGTGACGGCCACGCCGACGCTCGCCCGCGTGTCCGAAGCGGCGAAGTACTTGTCCGCCTCGGCCGCCAATGCTCGGGGTTCCGTTAGCCCGGTCCCGGCCAACGCGAGGCGAACCTGCGCTGGAAGTTGGCGACGGAAAAGCGCCCGGAATAGCGAACCGGGGGCTTCGTCGCCCAACAGTGACAGCATATGGTCCATTCGGACCGACGGGCGCGTCTCACCGAGCTCGGGGAGATCCAGGAGGCGGTCGGCCCGTGCGTCGTCCATGAGGCTGAACGTGGCTAGGAGTAGCCGCTTGAGTGCCTCGTACTTGTGGCCGTCCGGTGGGTGGCGAAGGACGGACACAACTCGAGCGGCCGTGCCGGGCCCGAGGGAGGCGACGACGTGGCAGTAGCGCGTGTCATCGCCGGTGAGGTGCCGAAGCTGAAATTGGGCTTCGGCCTGGACGAACCAGACTTCGGCCTGAGCCTCCCAAAATTCCGGAAGTTTGACGAAGGCGGCCATGGCGATGGCGTCGCGTGTGGAAGGATTGCTCCGGCAGATCCAACGTCGAGGTCACCAGTAAAGCGCGGCGTTACGCGCGCTGCTTGTGAGCAAGGAGGAAGCGGACAAGCGGTAACATATAAACGTCTTTATTGTAAGACTACACTGTAACTCTGAACTCCTCCGGGCTGGTCGCCCGGTGTATATCATGAGGCCACGCCTACCCCTCGGGCGTGGCCACCGCCCACTTGGTGCGTGGAATGATGTCACCACGCCAGTGGGCTTTTGTGTCCGCCACATATATATATATATATATATATATATATATATATATATATATATATATATATATATATATATATATATATATATATATATATATATATATATATATATCCTCACTGGAAGCCCATGGTAAAAATAACACAATATGAAAATAAAAGAAAGCCTTTTATTCTTGCGCTGATTGAACATCCTACCTTGTTCCCTCAATGTATCCGCTCTCTTTGCCATTCAGCCATCTCAGCCGGAAATTCACCAATATCCCCGTCAAGCTCATCTTCACACCAATCTCCCTCAGTTCCGCCATTCTCCTTCTAACCACCCTCTTCACTCCTGCATTCCTACTGACCCAGCTGTTCTCTCAAGCCTGCAGGCTCTGTTGTTGTCTCTCTGTCAGTGCCACCACCTCCAGGCCTTAAAGATAGCCCGGCATTACGCACGACATCAGAACCTTCCCTTTCTATTTCCTTGAATTTTTTTTAATTTTCCCATTACTCCCTCCACCTACCTCCACACATACTCGCACCCACCTGAATCCTCCTCCACACCCCTTCCTCTGACTTACCATCTGTGGTCACTGTTCCACCCAGATACTCAGATACCCAGATCTCGACAAAATATGATCAATTGTCGTACACGTTTATTCACTCTGCCGATACAGGCCCGATTCACCTCAGCGCCATCCGAGCTGGGGCGTAGGGACACAATGCGGTCACGGTGTAGGGATACAACGGTGAATATTTGCACTTCATACATGACATCCTCCCCTTTAAGTCCAAAATTACCAAGAGCAATACGTGCTAGATTTCAAGAATTGACATTTCAAAAGCAACATTTCCAAAACATGTGAAAATATGTGTGCAAACGATTATGAGAATAATGAAAATACGTGAAAATAGAACATGTGTCACCGTGAAAAAAAAACATCTTCAAAGATTCAACCGGTCGGGTGCTTTTCTCTCACGCATTGAGCGTTGTGGTGTACCAGTGGATACAGAGTCCGAGGTGATTCCTTTGGGTCGTGGTGTACCAGTGGATACAGAGTCCGAGGTGATTCCTTTGGGTCGCGGTGTACCAGTGGATACAGAGTCCGAGGTGATTCCTTTGGTCTCCACGAAGGGTGTAGCGTTCGCAGAGGTTTTTGGGGCATCCGAGCCGGCTGGAGCGGCCACGACGATCTCTGGCAGTGGCGGGTCAAACTGTTATCCTGACTGTGACGATGCTGCAGGCTCTATCGACTCACAGTGATGGTAGGTTATGTGGTCCTGATGTCGACGAATTTCGCGGCCGTCCTGCAGGCGAATCATGCAGGACAGTGGACCTGGCTTCTCGATGATGTCCCCCGGTAGCCACGTCGCATCTGCACCAAAATTTAGGGCAAACACTGGATCTCCAATGTTGATACATCAATTGTTGGACGTCTTATCGTGCACCAACTTTTGATTAAGCTGGCTCTGATAAACATTTGTTGATATGTCTGGTTTGAGATTGTCAAGTGTCGATCTCACGTGTCGTTTCATCAATAACTCAGACGGAGCTGCACCGGTTGTTGATTGTGGCGTGATGCGGTATTTGAACAGGAGATGAGAAAGCTTTGTTTCCAGGGTTCCCTCCTGAAGTTTCTGCAATCCGGATTTGATGATTCCCACGGATCGTTCGGCCAAGCCATTTGAAGCCTGGTGATGTGGGCTGACAAACTTATGTTTGATGCCGTTCCGACGTGTGAACTCGGCAAACTCGGACCTGGAAAAACACGTACCGTTATCACTCACGATCATCCTGGGCAGACCATGAGTGGCGAAACAGCGTCTGAGTCTTTCGATGACAATGGCTGACGTAGTACCACGCGTCACATAGGCATCAATCCATTTTGTGTGCGCGTCCGTAATTATTAGAATCATGCTGCCATTAATAGGCCCGGCATAATCGAGATGTAGGCGATGCCACGATTCGCTGGGCCATTCCCAGGGATGCAGTGGTGCTTTCGCAGGTGTAATCCGGGTGCTCTGGCAGGGGTAACAATGTCGAACATGATGTTCTATATCAGCATCAAGATTCGGCCACCACACATAGTTTCTGGCGAGTGACTTCATCTTCACAATCCCGGGGTGACAGTCATGGATTTCATCCATGACCCTGGAACGCAGATTTTTCGGGATCACGACACGACATCCCCAGAGTAGGCAACCATTTTCCACGCTGAGTTCGTTTTCACGTGCTTTAAAAGCCGCAAAATATGGGTCACCCTCAGGTAGCAAATGCCATCCAAGCTGTACAGCCTGGACAGTTCTGGACAGAACGGGGTCTCGTCGAGTATGAGTGCGGATCTGGCCGGAATCGACAGCACAATCTTCCAGATGATCCATCAGTGCGATAATGGATCCTGGTGTAGGCGAATCATCAACGGATTCTGGAAGGGGTAACCGACTCATGGCATCTGCATTTGTGAGAGACGAACCGGGCTTATAACATATGGTATAGTCATAAGCAGCGAGAAACAGGGACCAGCGGATGATCCTGGGCGGTAGTGTGTCAGATGTCGCCTTAGTTGGACCAAACAGACTGATCAGCGGCTTGTGATCAGTGCGAATCGTGAAATGATGTCCAAGAAGGTACTGGCGAAATTTGCTGACGCCGAAAACGATTCCCAATCCTTCCTTGTCAAGTTGGGAATCGTTCTTCTCTGCCGGGGACAACGTTCTGGATGCAAATGCAACCGGTCTTTCCGTACCATCATGCATCACGTGTGATAATACACTCCCCACTCCATACCGACAGGCATCGCATGTCAGCACAAGATCCTTCTCTGGATCAAAATGAACGAGAACATTGGACGATTTGAGCAGATCCTTAGAGGTCTGGAATGCTGATTGTTCAGTAGACCCCCAGCTCCAGGAGGCTCCTTTCCTCAAAAGCCGATAAAGGGGGCCCAAAACGTCGGTCACATTCGGAATGTAACGACCATAGAACTGAAGCAAACCGAGGTATGACTTCAATTCGGTCACGTCTCGTGGAGCAGGAGCATCCTTGATAGCTCGGACTTTCTCATCTGTCGGGTGTAGACCCTCGGCATCAATCGTATGACCCAGGTACGTGACTGATGGCACCATAAACTTGCACTTGACTCGACGCAAACGTAGGCCGGAGTCCGAAATCTTCTTCAGAACTCTATCCAGGTTTTGTAGATGTTCCGCGTCTGTACGACCAGTAACCAGAATATCATCCTGGTAACAAACGACATTGCGTTCGGCGGCAAACAAACTGTCCATCACATGCTGATAAATTCCAGGTGCAGATTTCACTCCAAAACTGAGTCGGTGGTACCTGTACAACCCACGATGCATGTTGATGGTAAGATACTGCTTCGAATTCTCGTCCAAGCGGAGCTGTAGATAGGCGGATTTGAGATCGAGTTTCGTAAAAGTCTTGCCTCCCGTGAGACGAGTATAGAGGTCTTCAATCCTCGGGATTGGATATTTATCCAATGAAGAACACTTGTTCATGGTCATTTTATAATCTCCACATATGCGGATGGACTGGTCCGATTTTATGACTGGAACGATGGGCGCCGCCCATTCGGCATACTGGATTTGCTCGATGATCCCCAGATTTTCAAGATGATCCAGTTCCTTGTCAATCCGCTCCCGCAGGGCGAAAGGGACTGGGCGAGCTCTGCAAAATATAGGATTGGCATCCCGGTCAACAATGAGTTTAGCCGTATGTCCTTTCAAGGTTCCAAGCTCATCCTTGAAGACATCTGGGTACGTATCCAGCAGATTTTTGAGTGTGTATGCTGCGGTAGGAGAAACGTTGGCTGCCCGGAGTTGATGAATGCTTTTCCACTTCAGTCGAATTATGCTCAACCAGTTCCTGCCGAGTAAGGAAGGGCCCTTTCCAGGAATGACGATCAGGGGTAGGTGAAACTCACGGTTATCGTAGCCCACCATGACGTCACATGTACCGCAGGGAACAATCTTCTCACCTGTATAGGTGGAGAGACCATAGGTAGTAGGTTTCAGATGGGGTCGGTCAGCATCACTCCACAGGTTTGTGAAAACAGCATGGCTGATGAGCGAGACGGCCGCACCAGTGTCGACCTCCATTCGCAATTGTTGACGACAACAGTGGCAAGAAGAGGGTCCCGCCTATGGTGAGAATCAATATGAAGCAGGTCATACGATTCTGAGTTGTCGGAAACAGAGGTCACCTGGTTAAGCTCAGGTTCCTCCGAACCGATAAACTGATGAATCTTGTCAGCAGCTTTTCCTTTTCCCGATTTGCGAGTGATGCAAGCCTGAGCAATATGGCCAGTTTTCGAACAGAAATGGCAGGTGGCATCTTTGAACCGACACGTCTCCGGAGGGTGCTTTCCGTTGCACCGAAAACATTTGTTGTGTGTTTGAGACTGCAATGGCTTCTGACGAGGAGCCTTGTTCCAACGTTTTGGCTGAACATGATCCAACCGATTCACAGCAGGGCTGGTACCAGATGAGCGAGTGGCACCGATGCTTGTAGCGTTGCGTTCAGCACTTTCCATGGAAATGGTGGTGTCTCTGGCATTTTGGAACGTCAGTCTTCTCTCAGCAAGCAGGCATCTACGAGTGCGGTCATCGGACATGCCGACCACCAGCAAATCACGGAGCATGTCGTCAATCGTGTCCCCAAACTCACACAGATGTGACAGTTTTTTGAGGTGTGCAATGAAGTCTGCGATCGACTGACCTTGATGCTGTCTGCACATGTAAAAATTAAACCGACACAGGATGACTGAAGGAGATGGATTACAATGTTCCTTCAAAGCGGCCTTGAGCTCTGCATACGTGAGCTCCTCGATTATCCGAGGCCGAATCAGGTTTTTAACGAGAGTGAACGTCTCACCTCCGCAAACGGACAGGAAGACGGCCTTCATCCGGGCTTCGGTCGCGATGCTGTTCGCCTCGAAGTAAAAAGACAACCGCTCAAAATACGTGTCAAAATCCCCCGCATGAGGGTCGAATTCATCGATATGGCCGAAAGAAGTCATGGTCTAGATGTTTATCCTCGTCGCCATGTAAGGTATCTCGACAAACTACGATCAATTGTCGTACACGTTTATTCACTCTGCCGATACAGGCCCGATTCACCTCAGCGCCATCCGAGCTCTGGCGTAGGGATACAATGCGGTCACGGTGTAGGGATACAACGGTGAATATTTGCACTTCATACATGACAGATACTCAAACCTATTTCCTTGTCTGATCTCCTTCCCCTCTAACCTGATATTCATTTATTTTCTCTGCTGCCCAACCCACATCACCTCGGTCTTCTCTATGCTCATTTTAGCCCATGTTTCTCAAATGCCTCCTTCCACTCCCCCAGTACGTCCTGCATCTCCCACCCACTCCCTACCACAACAACCAGACTGTCCGCATACAATATGCTCCCCATACTACCCCTCATGTTCACCTTCCTGCTTGCCAGTTACATCACCATGATAAACATGAGTGGGCTGAGAGCGCTTACCTGCAACAAACCGATGTTCACATTGAACTCATGTGACAGGACTAACCAAAACTCTTCCCTTCGTTCCCTTGTACATCCTTTCCACCAACGTAACGGCTAACCTCTTCTTCTGGCACTCCCATCCATCTCAGTGTCGCCCTCACCATCTCTCTCGGGATGGTGTCTAGGCCTTTTTCAGGTCTGCAAATCTCAATGCCATTTAACCTTGCACCTCCCACCCCTTCTCTATCAGCTGTCTCAGCGTGAACATCCCATCTGTTGTTCCCTTACCCTTTCTGAATCACTGTTTCTTTTCTCCAATCTACTTCTCCACATTCTTCCTTATCCTCCCATCCAGAATGCTCTGCAGCACCTTAATTACATTGCTTAGGAGTGTAATACCCCTGTACTTCCCCAGATCTTGAGCATCCCCTTTCCTCTTCCATATTGGCACATTTATCCCTGTCCTCCAACTCTCCAGAACTGAACTCTCTCTCATACATACACTCAGTGTACAAAACATAAGGAACACCTTCCTAATATTGAGTTGCACCCCCTTTAGCCCTCAGAAGAGCCTCAATTCGCCAGAGCATGGACTCTACAGGGTCTCGGAAGGGTTCCATAGGGATGTTGGCCTAACCTGACTCCAATTCCTACCACAGTTGTGTCAAGTTGGCTGGTATTGGATTTCTATTCCGAATAGCTCCTTCCATCTCATCCCACAGATGCTCAAATGGATTGAGATCTGATGACTGGGCAGGCCACTGGAGAAATCTGAATTCACTGTCATGTTCGTGGAACCATTCCTAGACAATCCTAGCCTTGTGGCATGGGGAATCAACCTGCTGAAGAAATCCATTCGCAGATGGATACACTGCTGCCATGAAGGGATGCACCTGATTGGCAATGATGTTTAGATATCCTGTGTCATTCAAACATTGCTCCGCTTTTATCATGGGGCCCAATATGTGCCATGAAAACACACCACCACCACCAGCCTACAATGTTGACACATGACATGATGGATGCATGTACTCATGTGTTTTGTTCCATACCCTAGTCCTCCCATCATCCTTATTTTGCAATCCTCCAGTGTCCAGTGTTTTCATTACTTAGCCCACTGCAACTGCAGGTTCTTGTTTTTTGCTGAAAAAGTGGAACTCTGTATGGTCGTCGGCTGCTATACCCCATTCGTGTTAACGTACGACGAGTTCTGCATTCTTTTATGGGTCTTTTGGCACCAATGTTGTACTGGTCAGTTGACTAACTGTAGCCCGTCTGTTTCTCTGCACAATTTGTGTCAGCCTACTTTGGCCTCCATCAATTTTTGATGATTTTCGACCACTGGCCTGCCATTGGGTGGATGTCCTTTGGGTGGTGGACCATTCTTAATACACACAAGAAACTGTTGAGCGTGAAAATCCCAGCAGCGTTGCAGTTCTTGACACACTCGATCCAGTGTGCCTGGCACCTACTACCATACCCTATTCAAAGGCATTTCAATCTTTTATCTTGCTCAATCACCCGCTGAATGGCACACATACACAATCCATGTCTCCATCGTCTCAAGGCTGAAAAATCCTTCTTTAACCTGTCTCCTTCCCTTCAGCTACACTGATTGACATGGATTTAACAGGTGCAATCAATAAGGGATCATAGCTTTCACCTGGATTCACCTGATCAGTCTATTCCATGGAAAGAGCAGGTTTTCCTAATGTTTTGTACACGAAGTGTATTTTTCAACAACCTCTTCAGCCCACCTGCCTCCGACTTCTCCTGCTGCAATGATCATTTCTGTACACATCTCATCAATACCTGACACTCTTCCCTAATTCAATGTAGGATAGGTTAGGTTCGATGCGGCCATCTTACCTGCTGCCACCGCATGGTCCTGCCACCATGCCCAAGACCATGTACTTAATGATTATAAATGTTCCAGGTGTGGATTAACTTGAAGCAACTTTTTACCGAATTTATTGTCTCCGAAGAGCATTTTTGTATTTCAGGGGGTGCGGGGTCTTTCTGTCTCACCCTGAAACACAGAAACGTTCCTCGGAGAGAAAAAAAATTCAGAAAAATTTGCTTCAAAATAATCCAAACCTACGGGAAAATTGTAATTTTTTTCAATTTTTTCAATCATACCAAAATTGGTATGTGGGAGGTGTATAAGGCAACAGACTTGCTTTGATCATTCCCCAAAAAACGTTTTCTTTGTTTTGCCTGTTGCTGTTGATAAATATGCCGTGCTGTATTTGCCGTTAAGAAATATGAAGATTTCGGAGTTCCACAATACTCTATACAGTGCATT
Organism: Myxine glutinosa; assembly: GCF_964187855.1. Classification (NCBI taxonomy): domain Eukaryota; kingdom Metazoa; phylum Chordata; class Myxini; order Myxiniformes; family Myxinidae; genus Myxine; species Myxine glutinosa. Next base: position 115,342,339 of record NC_136270.1, read on the forward strand.
TATATTTAATAGATTAATGCTGTCTGTCTGTCGCCCCCCCTGCCCCCCCCCCTGCCCTCCCCTGCCACCCCCTGCCACCCCTTCCCCAAAACACGGAAATGCTGCTCGGTCCTCGGAGACAATAAATTACGTCAAAGTTGTTTCAAATTAATTTCAATCAATGGCAAATTTATCTTACTATAATTCACCAAATGTCCGTCTGTCCATTTGAAGGTACCGCAAAAACGGCTGAACCGATCGCAACGATATTTTGGGTGGGTATTCCTGGGACCCCTTGGAGTAAAATAGGCTCTATTGTTTTTCCAATTTTTTTCCCAATTTTCCAAGTTTTTCAATTTTCCAGTTTTTTCAAACACGATGGAATAATATTTACCGATATGAACAGTGATGTGGCTTTTGTTGAAATTCTATGTACCAGGAGAGAGTAGATGGACTCGTGATGAACTCTTCCTATATAGACCTGCGGCTCCGAAGTAACATGGCAGCGTGTGCAAAGCGACTGAGAAACAGGTGTAGCGGCCGCTTCCGTGTTACAGATTCGGCGCGCACTCTTCACACATAAACGTGTGACTGAGAAAGACGTGTAGCGGCCGCTTCCGTTTTGCAGAATTCAATCTTTTTTCAAAATGGGCGCCATGTACTGTATAGATTTTGATGATTTGCATGTGATATGATTCAACGGATGTTCATATGAATCGTTTAAAATAAAAAAAGCCTTCAATTTCTGATATCTTGCCTTTTCATTCGGGCTTCCCAATTGAAACCCCGCCCATATGACGGGTACCGTTGCTAGTAGTTATTAAGAAAAGGTTGTTTCAAATTAATCCAAACCTACGGGAAATTGTTATTTTTTTCTATTTTTTCAATCATACCAAAATTGGAATGTGGGCGGTGTATAAGGCAACAGATTGTTGCTTTGATCATTCCCCCAAAAATGTTTCCTTTGTTTTGTCTGTTTCTATTGAGAAATATGCCGTGCTGTATTTGCTGTTAAGAAATATGAAGATTTCGGAGTTTCACAATACTCTATACAGTGCATTTATATTTAATAGATTAATGCTGTCTGTCGGTCCCCCCCCCCCCCCCCCGTCGTCCCCTGCCGTCCCCTGTCACCCCCTGCCGTCCCTGCCACCCCCTGCCGTCCCCTGCCACCCCTTCCCCAAAACACGGAAATGCTGCTCGGTCCTCGGAGACAATAAAGTACGTCAAAGTTGTTTCAAATTAATTTCAACCAATGGCAAATTTATAATTATTAAGAAAAGGTTGCTACAAATTAATCCAAATCTACGGGAAATTGTAATTTTTTCAATCGGACCAAAATTTGAAACTGGGCAGAGGAAAAGGCAACAGATTGTTGCTTAGATAGCTCATTATTTTTTTTTTTCATTAGCTTTTGCTATTGCTGTTGAGAAAAATGCTGATTTTGGAATTCCACAATATTCCATACAGTATATTTAATAGGCTGATGCTGTCTGTCTGATCCTCCCTCATCGCTTCCCCTCCCCCAATCCCCGGAAATACTCCTCAGAGACAATAAATATGTAAACGTTGCTCCAAATTAATCCACAGTGATGGAAAATTTATATTTATTACGTAAAAATTACTCCAAATTCATCCAAACCTGCGTGAGTTAAATTATAATACTACCTCAATATAGCTCTTTCAACCAGCGCAAGCACAAAAGTTTTCCTTATGCTTTTATTTTCTATCATGTGATTTTTTACCACATGATTCCAGCTCGTTAATAAACAAAGCAGATTTTATGACAAACTGTCATCCTGGTATTCAGGTCAAATTAAAAAATTGTTCAGCTTGGATTACGCAAACCATTGCCGAAAGACCACCTTTTCTCAAAGGCATTGTACTGGACAGGTCAGAATGTACCAAATTAGATAAATACAATAATAGTGAAAACAAACAGTCCTCGGACTTTGATTCTCATTGTATATTTCATGCTTGTATGTGAGATCACCAACTTACTGATCATCTTTTATTTATTAAAAGTCGTGTGGCCAATCATTTTAAAACGACATTTGCATCGTACTCAGCCAATTGTTTGTTTATGGAAGGTTTTCCTGGTATTGTAATATGTCCTCACTTTTTTTCTTGGTTTCTCAACCTCCCAGCCGGCCAGTAAGCAGGGGAAGTTGTGAAATATTGCATTACCATGACTGTCTTATCTCCAGCTTGGCAGACTTGAACCACAGACAAACTCAGTGGGTCGTAAGATAACCAACCGTTCGTGTCAGACTTCAAAACTCTGCAATATCAGTGTGCGGACACTTTCAAACCAAGCAAGAGCATTTAGAGGAGGGTTTTCTGCAGACACGATATCACTTTGGACATCTACCAACTCCGAGCGCCATAGAAGTGGACTTGGGAACGAGTAAGGTACGTTTTCGGACTTTATTTAATGATTCGTGTCGGGCTATGCAGTATGCATTCTACATCATAACTGAGAAACGTAACAGATTCAAAACCTTATAACTTACAAACCCGTGTATATCCAACTACACACATATCGTGATCATTTTGCTTCATTCCCCAAAGCAAAGAGACAATAAAAGACCACAATTGTTAACGATGATAGGCCGCCCGCAAAGCATAGCCTGGTACCAGTGAGTGGAGAGAAGACCTCGCTGTCTCTCCAGTAACAACTCACAAAGAAAACAATTGAGCAATTATCCAGGTACAGATTAATTATCTAGATAAGTGGTTAAAAGTTGATCCATGTCGTCGGAGAGAGAGATGTAGATGGAGTCGTCACTGTTAGGAGGATGGTACAACACACAGCCAAGCATGAGGTGGGAGCGGAGGTGAAGCTGCAAAAGTACTCCTGTGGTTTGGGAGGTGTAAGAGCAGTGCATAGTGAGTGAGAATGGAGTTCTTCATGTACAGTGAAACTGTGCTGCCAGGACAAGGCTCAGGTCAAGAGGAGACAGTAGCCAGGGAGAGACTATGGAGCCAGGGATGTCCTGTGGGGGGAAGGATTCTGTTAAACAGATGATGTCCTGTTTATTTGGCAGCAGCATCAATTGGGAATTGGAATTGGTCTGTCTGTTTGGGGCAGAGGGCTCGGATTTTTTGGATCCACACAGTTAGAGACAGGGGATGTGTAGCTGCTGGCAGGGTGCAGGAATGTGGAAAGGAGCAAGGAGAGGGTGTGGAGCTGGGGCAAATCTGGGATGATGCAGGACTGGGACAAAGCTGGGAGAGTGTGGGTTTGGAGAAAAGCCTGGGGGTGGGTGAGGGGGCTGGGGATAAGCCGGGAGGGGAGCTGTAGGTGCAAGATCACAGTGGATGACCTATTCATGTTGGAGTGATGAGTTTTCGGAAATAAACCTTCTGAAAATGAAAAGGAAGATATTTTGCTGAAGAAGAAGAAGAATGAATGAATGGATTGTTTCTAACAGAGTAATAAGGAGAGTAAAGCATTTTAAAATATACTTTTAAAACGTTTAAAAAAAATGTTACTAAAACTTTTCAAGAGACTTTTTATTCAGTGAAGATTCAGTTTGAGTATATTCAATAGGGGAAGGGATAGCGAAGTAAGGAGTAACTGTAGTTTGGTTTGAGATCGAGTTGTTTATTTTTCTTGTGCTGTTGTTGGTGGTTTTTATTTGGGAGAGTGGGGAGTGAGGTTGGAGTGAAGGAGAGTTTTTTGTTGTTTGTAAAAAAAAATTGTAGCAAGGAGGGGGAAAGGATTAAGATGAGGGATCACAAGTGACAATATAGAACCTGGGATAAAATGAGCAAAAACGAAGCACGTGCGATCAAAAACGGAGGCAGAAGCAACAACCCGACGAGCTCAGCCCTTCAGTAGTTGACCGGATTTTACCAGGGACACGAACTTGACCATTCAACACAACAAGATAGAGTTTGGCACTGAAAATTGGACAAAAACAACAACCATTGCAACACAGGAATGAGAATAAAACAGTGAAACACAATGTTCTTAGTCTGGGAAACTTGGCTTTGTTGAGCTGGAGGGAGGAACTGCCAATCTGACGTCAATTTCCCAACAAACCCCAAACCAGAAGTCAATTGAAACCAGTTCAATTTGAATCCATTTTTGAACACAGGCAATTGTATTTTATTCTTCATCAATGCATTGACGAATCATGAAGATCAGGAAATTGAATTCATCCCCCCCCTCACCCCCCTACTTATTATAATTGTGATTAACTGATAAAAACCAAAAGATGCATTAACCAATCTCAGCATCACTACCACTTACTTGACCATTTCCCACAAAACGAAATAGATACTTGACCATTTCCCACAATACGAAATAGATACTTGACCATTTCCCACAATACGAAATAGATACTTGACCATTTCCCACAATAGGAAATAAATACTTGACCATTTCCCACAATACGAAATAGATACTTGACCATTTCCCACAATACGAAATAGATACTTGACCATTGCCCACAATACGAAATAGATACTTGACCATTTCCCACAATAGGAAATAAATACTTGACCATTTCCCACAATACGAAATAGATACTTGACCATTTCCCACAATACGAAATAGATACTTGACCATTTCCCACAATACGAAATAGATACTTGACCATTTCCCACAATACGAAATAGATACTTGACCATTTCCCACAAAACGAAATAGATACTTGACCATTTCCCACAATACGAAATAGATACTTGACCATTTCCCACAATACGAAATAGATACTTGACCATTTCCCACAATATGATATGGATACTTGACCATTTCCCACAATACGAAATAGATACTTGACCATTTCCCACAATACGAAATAGATACTTGACCATTTCCCACAATACGAAATAGATACTTGACCATTTCCCACAAAACGAAATAGATACTTGACCATTTCCCACAATACGAAATAGATACTTCACCATTTCCCACAATACGAAATAGATACTTGACCATTTCCCACAAAACGAAATAGATACTTGACCATTTCCCACAATACGAAATAGATACTTGACCATTTCCCACAATACGAAATAGATACTTGACCATTTCCCACAATACGAAATAGATACTTGACCATTTCCCACAATACGAAATAGATACTTGACCATTTCCCACAATAGGAAATAAATACTTGACCATTTCCCACAATACGAAATAGATACTTGACCATTTCCCACAATACGAAATAGATACTTGACCATTGCCCACAATACGAAATAGATACTTGACCATTTCCCACAATAGGAAATAAATACTTGACCATTTCCCACAATACGAAATAGATACTTGACCATTTCCCACAATACGAAATAGATACTTGACCATTTCCCACAATACGAAATAGATACTTGACCATTTCCCACAATACGAAATAGATACTTGACCATTTCCCACAAAACGAAATAGATACTTGACCATTTCCCACAATACGAAATAGATACTTGACCATTTCCCACAATACGAAATAGATACTTGACCATTTCCCACAATATGATATGGATACTTGACCATTTCCCACAATACGAAATAGATACTTGACCATTTCCCACAATACGAAATAGATACTTGACCATTTCCCACAATACGAAATAGATACTTGACCATTTCCCACAAAACGAAATAGATACTTGACCATTTCCCACAATACGAAATAGATACTTGACCATTTCCCACAATACGAAATAGATACTTGACCATTTCCCACAAAACGAAATAGATACTTGACCATTTCCCACAATACGAAAAAGATACTTGACCATTTCCCACAATACGAAATAGATACTTGACCATTTCCCACAATACGAAATAGATACTTGACCATTTCCCACAATACGAAATAGATACTTGACCATTTCCCACAATAGGAAATAAATACTTGACCATTTCCCACAATACGAAATAGATACTTGACCATTTCCCACAATACGAAATAGATACTTGACCATTGCCCACAATACGAAATAGATACTTGACCATTTCCCACAATAGGAAATAAATACTTGACCATTTCCCACAATACGAAATAGATACTTGACCATTTCCCACAATACGAAATAGATACTTGACCATTTCCCACAATACGAAATAGATACTTGACCATTTCCCACAATACGAAATAGATACTTGACCATTTCCCACAAAACGAAATAGATACTTGACCATTTCCCACAATACGAAATAGATACTTGACCATTTCCCACAATACGAAATAGATACTTGACCATTTCCCACAATATGATATGGATACTTGACCATTTCCCACAATACGAAATAGATACTTGACCATTTCCCACAATACGAAATAGATACTTGACCATTGCCCACAATACGAAATAGATACTTGACCATTTCCCACAATAGGAAATAAATACTTGACCATTTCCCACAATACGAAATAGATACTTGACCATTTCCCACAATACGAAATAGATACTTGACCATTTCCCACAATACGAAATAGATACTTGACCATTTCCCACAAAACGAAATAGATACTTGACCATTTCCCACAATACGAAATAGATACTTGACCATTTCCCACAATACGAAATAGATACTTGACCATTTCCCACAATACGAAATAGATACTTGACCATTTCCCACAAAACGAAATAGATACTTGACCATTTCCCACAATACGAAATAGATACTTGACCATTTCCCACAATACGAAATAGATACTTGACCATTTCCCACAATACGAAATAGATACTTGACCATTTCCCACAATACGAAATAGATACTTGACCATTTCCCACAAAACGAAATAGATACTTGACCATTTCCCACAATACGAAATAGATACTTCACCATTTCCCACAATACGAAATAGATACTTGACCATTTCCCACAAAACGAAATAGATACTTGACCATTTCCCACAATACGAAAAAGATACTTGACCATTTCCCACAATACGAAATAGATACTTGACCATTTCCCACAATACGAAATAGATACTTGACCATTTCCCACAATACGAAATAGATACTTGACCATTTCCCACAATACGAAATAGATACTTGACCATTTCCCACAATACGAAATAGATACTTGACCATTTCCCACAATATGAAATAGATACTTGACCATTTCCCACAATACGAAATAGATACTTGACCATTTCCCACAATACGAAATAGATACTTGACCATTTCCCACAATACGAAATAGATACTTGACCATTTCCCACAATACGAAATAGATACTTGACCATTTCCCACAATACGAAATAGATACTTGACCATTTCCCACAATACGAAATAGATACTTGACCATTTCCCACAATACGAAATAGATACTTGACCATTTCCCACAATACGAAATAGATACTTGACCATTTCCCACAATACGAAATAGATACTTGACCATTTCCCACAATACAAAATAGATACTTGACCATTTCCCACAATACAAAATAGATACTTGACCATTTCCCACAATACGAAATAGATACTTGACCATTTCCCACAATACGAAATAGATACTTGACCATTTCCCACAATACGAAATAGATACTTGACCATTTCCCACAATACGAAATAGATACTTGACCATTTCCCACAATACGAAATAGATACTTGACCATTTCCCACAATACGAAACAGATACTTGACCATTTCCCACAAAAAAGCACAAGGAAAGTAAATGGGGTAATGAATTGCAGATTAAATCAAATGAATCCTCATTAGTAGTTTCAGGCATTTCCTGCTATTAACTATTTATATGTTGACATAATTGTGTTACTTGCAAAAGCATGTATGCAATGTCTAGGGACTGGAGGTCACAAAAAAATATAATAAAAACCACAAATATAGACGAAAACACCATTTTTCTTCTGAAAATATAACGAGGGCAAAATTTATGCATTTCGATTGAATTTTTTTTTTCAACCTTACCGTATATTTACATCACTTACAGTCACATTTTTGTGCCCCACCCTGAATATAATGGTCAATGAGGCTTTCTCCATATATCCATCGCTCCCAACACCTAATTCCATCCTTCAGGTGGATGTAATTACCATAGAAGTAAATACTCCCCATGGCACTGAAAACATTTTACTTTGAGGATGTAGCAAATGGATGTGATGATCAATTTGATACCTTTGAGCTTTCTCTTCCGAGCATCTGATAATTCAGGGTGGTTTATTATCTCTTAGTCTTGGTAACAACTTTCAGCATCCTGGCAGTAAAGGTTTTAGCAATACTGTACCAAAAGATAGACGAAAGTTTGAAATGTATGTTTAAGGGGACTTCTCTCAAAGTAAAGCAAGAACGACACTCTTCGACGTCACGACGTCACGACGTAAACCGATATGCCTTCGCCCACGTTATTACATCATTATACATACTTATACCAAGTTTGATTTAAATCCATTCAGCTGTTCTCAAGTTATCACATTTTTACCTGTCATGACCTCTGATCTTTGACCTATTGATGCCATAATCCCATCAGTTCATCTTTGCGTCATATATGCTCATACCAAATTTGTTCAAAATCTCATCACTGGTTTACAAGTTGGTGCAGCAACACACCTTTTACTTAACATGACCTCTGACCTTTGACCTCTTGACTCCAAAATCGAATCAGTTCATGCTTACATCATTATACATACTTGTTACAAGTTTGATTTAAATCCCTTCAGCTGTTCTCAAGTTATCACATTTTTACCTGGCGTCTTACATTTGACCTTGACCTCTTGACCACAAAATCTAAGTTTATGTTTACATCGTTACACATACCTGTACCAGGTTTGAATTTGATCCCTTTAGCCATTCTTCAGTTATAGACCCATTACAGACTTTGACCTTTGACTTCTTGGCCCCAAAATCAAATTCGTTCATCTTTGCGTCATAATACATACTTATACCAACTTTGGTCAGAATCTCATCACTGGTTCACAAGTTATCGCAGTAACCGAATTTTTACCTAACATGACCTCTGACCTTTGAACTCATGACCCCAAAATCTAATCAGTTCATCCTTGCGTCATTACACATGCCTGCACCAAGTTTGACTAAGATCCGTTCAGCTGATCTCAAGTTATAGCGGTAACGAACACCTATCACGGACGGACGGATTGATGGATGGCCGGACAGACAACCTGTAAACATAATGCCTCCGGCGACTCCATCGGTGGAGGCATAACAATGAGGTTTCATCAGGGTCCATTTCCTGAGTATAGTTGACCGATCGAGTTTCGGAATCCTTTCCAGGCTAGATTTTAGAGGGCATGAACTTTCTAATTGTTCCTGTCTTGCTTTTTATTTCTTTCGAAGGCTTTTATCGCCGGACAAGAATTGCTAAATTCGCAAAATTTTGGCATAAAACGGGCTTGGGTTTCTTTTTTTAATACAAAGTCTAAGGCTCGTAATGGAGCTGCCACTCACATACACAAGGATGTACTGATGAGACAAACACTTAACATAGCCACTGAGCTTGGGGGAATAACCGGAACCGCTTTTCTCACCGCACTCAGCAGGGTATCACTTCCGGAGGAATTTTCTCCTCCCCATGGATGCCGACCGATGGCGATTGTCCAAGTTTTATCCTCTTTAATGCTAAAGTGTCAAGCAAGGAAGCAGCACGTACCATTTTTTAAGTATTTGGTATGACACGGCCGGGTTTGAATCACCGACCTCCCAGACTCGGAGCGGACGGTCCAACTATTACACAACCGAGTCTGGTTTAGAGGGGAAGGCGGAGGTGTGGACGTGTGGTCCAGGGGCTGAGGATGGTGGTTATTACCCTGTGCTCGCGAAGCGCAAAAGCCGGGTTAGGCATTCGGGTGCGTCCGTACGTGTGGCGTGTGTGTCTGCATGTTTATGCCTCCGCCGACAAAGTCGCCGGAAGCATTATGTTCCCAGGTTGTCTGTCCAGCTGTCCGTCGTCCGTGAAAGGTTTTCGTTACCGCGATAACTAGGGAACGGCTAAAGGGAGATCATAGTCAAACTTGGTGCAACTATTATAATGATGTAAAGATGAACTGATTATATTTTGGGGTCATGATGTCAAAGGCCAAAGGTCAGAGGTCATGTTAGGTAAAAATACTGTTACCGCGATAAATTGTGAACCAGTGATGGGATTCTGACCACATTTGGTACACTTATGTAGAATGATGTAAAGATGAACCGATTACATTTTGGCCTCAAGAGGTCAAAAGTTAAAGTCTGTAATAGTTCTATAACTTGAGAACGGCTGAAGTGATCAATTCAAACTTGGTACAGGTATGTGTAATGATGTAAAGATTAAGCGATTCGATTTTGGGGTCATATGTCAAAGGTCAAAGGTCAAAGTCTGTAATAGGTCTATAACGTGAGAACGGATGAAGTGATCTAATTCAAACTTGGTACAGGAATGTATAATGATGTAAACATTAACTGATTATATTTTGGGTTCAAGAGGTCAAAGGTTAAAGGTCAAAGTCTATACTAGGTCTATAACTTGAGAATGGCTAAACTAAAGGGCTCCAATTCAAACTTGGTACAGATATAGTGATGTAACGATTAACTGATAAGATTTTGGGGGCCCCGAGGTCAAAGGCCAAAGGTCAGAGGTCATTTCAGGTAAAAATGTGACAACTTGTGAACAGCTGAAGGGATTTAAATTACAACTTGGTGCAGGTATGTATAATGATGTAAACATGAGCTGATTAAATTTTGGGGTCAATAGGTCAAAGGTCAGAGGTCATGTCAGGTAAAAATGTGCTAACTTGGGCACAGCTGAATGGATTTATATCAAACTTGATAAAAACCACCGTTTAGAGGCCATTTTTCCCCGCAAAGCGGGGGTTGGCCTTTTCGGGGACCGTGGTTGTTGTTGTTTTTTTGTCCCCTTTTTGAAGCAATGTTTTACGGCCGGATGCCCTTCCTGACGCCAACCCTTTTTGCCGCCTTCAACGACAAACAGGGAATTACCAGTGAACTGGTACTCAATTAGCCGACCTCGGAAGGATGACAGGCTGAGTCAACCCCCCTGGCGTTAATTCGGCGATCGACCGAGATTCGAACCCAGGATCCTTGGATCCTAAGCCGGCACCCTAGCCGCCAGCCCAACACCAGGGATAAACTTGAGATTCAAGTACTATCAAACTTGATACAAGTATTATAATGATCTAATAATGTGGGCAGAGGCATATCATTCGATGTCGTGACGTCGAAGAGTGCGGTTCTAGTTAAAATTCATTTTCTCAGCAACCGTTGGTCCGATTGACATAAAACTTTACCACATGAGCGCTAAAGCCTGTAGAATTTTTCAATTCATACTTATGACGTCATAGGTCATGTGGTATGAACGCCATCTTGGAAAAACGTTTCACCTCTATATCTCCCAAACTGCTCAATGAAAAAGTTGAAACAAGGCTCATTGTCAAGTACTCCCCATGGGGAATAAGATATGTTGATGATGATGTCATCGGTGCGTTCATTACAACGTCATAATTCGACGAGTACAACGCCTGATCTGATCAGTATGAAAAAAAAATTCCTCTGCAACTGGTAGCCCGATGGACACAAAATTTGTCCCATAAGAGCGGTGACTCCTAGATATTTTAAAATAATTAACACGTCATAGGTCACGTGGCACAGGCAACATCTTGGAAAAATCGAAAAAAGTTTCACCTCTATATCTCCGAAACCGCTCCATGGAAAAAGTAAAATCAAGGCTCATTGTAAAGAACTCCCTAATGGGAATAAGAAATGTTAATGATGCCATCAGTACATTAATTAGGACATCATAATTCGACAAGTACAACGCTTGATTCGATCAGTATGAATTTTTTTTCTCTGCAATTCTTGGTCCGATTGACACGAAATTTTCACCATAGGAGCACCTCTCCTTGTAGAATATTTTAGTGATAATGATGACGGCATAGGTCACGTGGTACAGGCGCCTTCTTTGAAAAAAATCACACCTCTATATCTCTGAAACTGCTCCATGGAAAAAATTGAAACATGGCTCACTGTAAAGAAATCCACATGGTGAATACGTATTAACGATGACGCTATTGGTGCCGTAATTATGACGTCATATTTGGACAGAGACAATGCTTAGTCTGATCAGTTTGAAATTTATTGCGCATGATCTATGCAACAATTATATTAGAGAATATAAATTTATGATGCCATCGCTCAAGTGGTCTGGCAGACATATTGGATGAAAATAACGTTCAAAAACAGAAGACTTGGCTCGCACCAAGTTGACTGCGCAGGGTTAGTATTCAATGAATACCATCTAGTTGGATAAATAATTTCAAGTATACAGAATTCCGTACGCATGTCTGTCTGCTTGTATTTATTTAGAGCTTGATTTTTTTTCTTTAGGATGTGCAATTAACTTTTGTCTGTTTTTATTTTATTCAATCCAATAGGTGTTCCTGATGTCAAAAACAAAAGACTGGAAACTCTATCCTCTCTCGATAACACCTGAATTTCCATCAAAGTCTAATCAAGAAGTCTTGAGTGAAAAAGTTCCCTAGCATGTGGCACTGTGGTGAGTTGGTTTCAGCAGGTTTGCCTCAAAGAACTTGCACGGACTCCGACTTCAGTCTTTTGCAAGGTCTCAGGGGAACATGTGGAGCCACAAGTGATGAGATTTTTTTGACAATCACGTTCGCCTTTGTTCTTACGCTTCTCATGCCATTTGGTCTCATGCTCAACATTTACATCATCGTTGTAAATTTTGTTCGGAATGGAATGCTACAAACAATTGACTCCTACTCCATGAGCTTGTGTTTTGCCAATTGTCTCATTATATTGGTGGCATTTATTTACATGCTGGGGATAACGGACTCATTGTCGGGTCATTCAGCATTGGCCATGCACCTGCCCACCACTCCGAACTACAGCTGTGCCACTGCTTATGCCACCTATCACACGGCCTCACTCGCAGCATCGTACTCGCTGTGCCTGATGTGTTTTGACTTTTATATTGAGGCTTCGCTGCCGATAGAATCCAGGCCCATTCTTGTTGGAAGACAACATACGCCACACATATGTGCCTTCATCTGGGGAGGCTCCCTTCTAGCTAGTTTTCCAGCAATCCTCATTTTTGGCTGCTGGAATCATCTCAATTGCTCCACTCTCCGCGTAAAACAGCTAAACGATGTAATGATCTTCATCACCGCCTACCTCGTACCACTGGTCGGTGTGACGATCTCCCTTTACTACATCAGTCAAAGTCGTCGTGGGCCATTAATGAGCTTCATTGGTCGGCCATCATTATCGGTTTTCTGTCTCCTGTTGGCTACAGCTGGCAGCCATTTTGTTTTCTGGATGCCTCACTACGCACTAAGTATGGTTCATTTGAATCACCCTTGGCCAGACCCGCGGACAAGTAGACTGCTGCGAGCGGTTACGCTCTCGCTTGGTCTCTTCACTGCGATTGTGACACCAACTACCTACTGCTACTTCCGCAAAGACTTCTGGCTGCAAGGCAAGCTGGCATGCAATGCAATTTGCAACTGCTTGGGGAAGCTATGCCGACCATGGCAGCGACAGCATACGCCCGTGCCTCAGGAAGAGGTGATGTGACCACCAGTCCTGCTGAAGTGCAGAAATATCAGATGCAAATGGTTGGCCATGACACTGCCTCAACCTGCAACGTTCACCTATTTTTAACGGTACTAGGTAACACTGCCAAATAATTGGTTGAAGCACAACAAGATGTGAAAATAAAAGCTGTAATAACTCCATTGTATATTTTTGTGATTGCTTCTTACCTTAATATGCTTTCCAATAACTAAAGGTATATGATTGGTAATTGGAGACTAATGCTAAAATTATTTGGCACTTTAAGATCCAGTAGGCCCATGCTGTATACTTCTGATGCTCTTTGCAGATAATAGTTTGTGTAAATTTCCTGTAGATTTATAGAGGGAAATGTTTGGGTGGAGGGAGGTGCCCAAGCAGGGTGTTGTGAGGTCATGAAGAATAGGTCGCACAGCATCGCCATCTTTGATTGAGACAGTCGGTGGACAATTTTGAGCTTCTACATCGTACGATGAAGCTCTCGGGTTTTGCTTTGGGACATCATTCCTCTGTTGAAACCAGGTGCTGCTGTTGTAAATCATTACTATGCATGAAAGTGTGCTTACCTGTACCGCTTTTTAGACCTTTGAACACACGTGTACCACTTTAACAACAATGAGTAAATGCACTATGCCTAATGAGAAATGTTTTGGTGTTTTTTTTTTTTTTTTAATGTCATCACTCTTTTTTATACTTAGGTTAAGGCTCGTAATAGAGCTCACACACACACACACACACACACACACACACACACACACACACACACACACACACACACACACACACACACACACACCGTACTGACGAAACAAACACTTAACAAAGCCACTGAGCTTGGGGGAAGTGTCGTCACTTCCGTCACTTCCCGGGATACCCTGGGTACCAGCGACGTCATAACAATGGCGCCACTTTTCTCACCGTACTCAGCGGGGCATTTCCTCAAAAGGAATTTCCTCCTCCTGCCAACTGAAGGGGATTGTCCGTGCTCTATCCTTTTCAAGCAAGGAAGCAGCACGTACCATTTTAAAAGTATTTTGTATGACTTGAACCGGTCCAAACCGGATGGAGTGTTTTATTTAGGAGACACCATCTCCTTACTGAATGGCCGTCGGCTCCCTGCAGGTGTTGTTTTTGGTCGTGGCAAGGTGTCACAGTCACCCTCCCCACTAGCAGAGGGGTTGCTCTTAACTACTAATTTTGTCAGTAACAGAGGAAATGATGTTGGAGATCCCACAATAGCTTTTAAAAAGTATTGCTGATGATGTGCCAGGTAGTACCAATGGACATATTAGACATCCCTGCCATTATCTATCGAAAAGAGGTAGAAAGCGGAGAGAATGGGTGGTGCCATAACACAGGAACACAGTCGTACAAAATATTCTTACAACAAACTTTGGACCTCAAACTATCTTTCTGGCAGACCAGCACGTGTTACACTCAACAACACCTATTCATCATAACAAACTATCCAAACCAGGATCCCACAGGGAGCCGTTCTCTCCGCAGCACTTTTTAACATTCTCCCCCATGACATCCCATATTCCCATAACCCCCAACCCAAGTGTAAAATCCTCCTCTACACAGACAACCTTTCCATAGCAGCCCAAACCATACCACAAATGCAACCTCTTGTTTACTTCAACGATACACGTAATGTAATTCTGCTATGGAAACAATCACTGGCCTTGCCCCCCCCCAGCCCTCTCTGGGCTCTGTACCCCAAATATTCCTACAGGTCGCACAAGATCTGCCTGCAACCCTCTTATGGTTAAACTGCCAAAATCAAGACTTTCTGCTCACCTTCACTCCTTCATTCCTCTTTTCTCCCACCTCTGGAACAAACTCCCTCACTCTCTTCAATCCCACTCCACCCTCCAGGTCTTTAAAACAGCTGTTCACCACCATCTCTTATCCTCCCCCATCCAAAACCTTGATCTTTTCTACCCCCGCTAATTTCGGTCCCCTTGTGTTTTATACCTCTCCACCCCCCCCCTCCCCTTCCCACGCCTCCTGCCCCCAAGCCCTCTCCCTCCCACACTTCTCCCTGCTCTCAAATGTTGTGGTTGTGTGCTTCCCCTTCTCTCCCCATCTTGTCTTCCGCTCCCTCTTTTTGTATATTTTGTTTGTTTGGTTGATTTGTTTGTGAAATAAATGTTAGCTCTTTCACGAGCCTCGATTCAGTATACAAAAAAAAAGGAAAAAAATATATATATATAAAAGCACATCGATGAGGCAAGCTGCCACTTTAGGGGTCTCCGGGGGTTGGGGTGGGAGTGTGTGGGTTGCCCCCCAAAATAGGTATTTGCTTTCTTCTCAGAAACTACACACGCAATTTCGATGAAACATCAGCACAACCTTAACCACCCATGATGTACCAATATTTGTTCAAGGAATTAGAAAAATTGGGGTCTTGGGAGGTATATGGGGTTGGGGGAGGGGTGGTTTGCCCCCCAAAATGTGTATTTTTTTGTTTATTTATTTAAAGTCTTATGATGATGTTAGTATGATTCCACATGCTGCCCTATCTTGTAGCAACCACTGAAATTAGTTTAAAATACCTTCAGTCAGTGCAGTATACTGTTTATTCTACCAGGTGAGCACCAGGGGTTTTGCTCCTATGTTTATTGTAGATTTGATGTTCATGATGTCGATGAGGCTAGCAGACTGTGCTGAAGACTTTGTTGATAATTTGAATGATTTTTATTGTACATTTGATTTTAATGATTTCAAGGTTGAGAATGATCCTGCTGTGGACTTGTTAAAGGATAAAATGCTTGACTCAGACACGAGTGTGGCAATGAATGTGAATGAGGTTCGTAATTAATTTACAAAGACTAAAGTGAACAAGGCCACTGGCCCAGATGGTATTTCTAATAAAGTTCAGAAACTGTTCAGGTAGTCAACAACTTGGACCAGTGTTCACAATTATATACCAATCAATCAATGTTATACAATGGTGTTATTCCTCAAAATTGGAAATTTATTTATTGATTTCTCGAGTGCCTTCAATACCATCGTACCACACATATTAATTGACAAAATACCGAAATTAGATGTTACACCTAAGCTATCAAGATTAATTCGCAACTTCCTTACAGATAGACCATAATGGGTGAAATAGCATAATATGGTATCACGTGTCAGAATTTTGAGTCTAGGGGCACCACAAGGTTCTGTTGTCTCCCCCATTTTGTTTACCTTGTATACAGGTGTACAGGTGACTGCTACAGCTCAAGTCCTAATTGTAGTATTATCAAATACTAGGGAGATACCCGTGCTACGCATGGGTGGGAGGCCAGAAGCAAACAGGCAATGCAGATATGGCGAATGCCAAAGCATGAAACCAATAAATTCCACATTCCTGTAGCACCTTCGGTCGCACATCAGACATGGACAGCAAGTTCGTGAAGGACTTCCATGAAAAACGTACCCGTTCGCAAACAAACGTGTACTTTCACGTATAGAAACATCGATCGTGGGTCCGTGGCGAATCTGCATATGGCGATCCGCGAAGTCCACGTTTAGAAACCATCACGGCATGTCGTCATTCACTTGAACTCAATATCACTTTTTTCATTCCAAACATAACTCCAATCACAAATTAATCACAAAATAAACTTGGTTTACCGAGGTCACCGAATCCAATCGGTGCAGCTGTGCAGCGATCGGTGCAGCTGTGCAGCAATGGGTGCAGCCGTTTGTGCGGCACCCAGGAAAATAACATTATGCGGGAGTCCAAATCTGAAAATGCTGGAGGCCAAAGCTGAAATTGGAAAAACAATATAGCCTATTTTACTCCAGGAGATCCCAGGATTACCCACCCAAAATATCGTTGCGATCGGTTCAGCCGTTTTTGCGGTAACTTCGAACGGACGGACAGACGGCCGATCCCAAGTGTTGGCCGAATTCCCAAGTGTTGGCCGAATTCCCATGTGTTGACAGAATTCCCAAGTGTTGGCTGAATTCCCAAGTGTTGGCTGAATTCCCAAGAGTGGTGGAATTCCCATGTGTTGACAGAATTCCCAGGTGTTGGCCAAATTCTTAAATGTTGCTCGGATTCCCAAGTGTTGGCCGAATTCCCAAGTGTTGGTGGAATTCCCATGTGTTGACAGACTTCCCAAGTGTTGGCCGAATTCCCAAATGTTGGCCGAATTCTCGTTGCTCGGATTTCCATGTGTTGACAGAATTCCCAAGTATTGGTGGAATTCCCATGTGTTGATAGAATTCCCAAGTGTTCGCTGAATTCCCATGTGTTGACAGAATTCCCAAGTGTTGGCAGAATTCTCAAATGTTGGCCGAATTCTCAAATGTTGCTCGGATTCCCATGCGTTGACAGAATTCCCAAGTATTGGTGGAATTCCCATGTGTTGATAGAATCCCCAAGTGTTCGCTGAATTCCCATGTGTTGACAGAATTCCCAAGTGTTGGCCGAATTCCCAAATGTTGGCCGAATTCTCAAATGTTGCTCGGATTCCCAAGTGTTGGCCGAATTCCCAAGTGTTGGTGGAATTCCCATGTGTTGACAGAATTCCCAAGTGCTGGCCGAATTCCCAAATGTTGGCCGAATTCTCAAATGTTGCTCGGATTCCCATGTGTTGACAGAATTCCCAAGTATTGGTGGAATTCCCATGTGTTGATAGAATTCCCAAGTGTTCGCTGAATTCCCATGTGTTGACAGAATTCCCAAGTGTTGGCAGAATTCTCAAATGTTGGCCGAATTCTCAAATGTTGCTCGGATTCCCATGCGTTGACAGAATTCCCAAGTATTGGTGGAATTCCCATGTGTTGATAGAATCCCCAAGTGTTCGCTGAATTCCCATGTGTTGACAGAATTCCCAAGTGTTGGCCGAATTCCCAAATGTTGGCCGAATTCTCAAATGTTGCTCGGATTCCCAAGTGTTGGCCGAATTCCCAAGTGTTGGTGGAATTCCCATGTGTTGACAGAATTCCCAAGTGCTGGCCGAATTCCCAAATGTTGGCCGAATTCTCAAATGTTGCTCGGATTCCCATGTGTTGACAGAATTCCCAAGTATTGGTGGAATTCCCAAGTGTTGGTAGAAGTCCCAAGTGTTGGTCGAATTCCCAAGTGTCGGCTGGTAAAGCACACCAAAGGTAGTACTTTTTAAGGAAACTAAAAGCGTTTCTTGTCGAGAATAGCATTTTGATTCTTTTTTTTATCAGTTCTTGCTAAAAAAAAGTATTCTTTAGTTCAACTTAATTTGTACATTTGGTAATTTGTCGAAAGAAAATGTGAATAAACTGGAGAGACGAATGAAGATTTCCCAGCGTGTGATACGAACAGATCTTCCCATCAATCTGTACCTTGTACGACAAGCGTGCGTGTTGAAGGTCCACTGAATAATGGAAGACCCATCACTCCCACGTCACCGTTGTTTTTTGCTTTAATCGTGAACAGACATTCTTTTGCACCAAATTCAATTCACATGTTTAATGCGAGTGTGGAATGGGAGGGATTCACCACCAACCCCTTTCTTTGAATTGCATCGAATTGATCTTTCTTTGTCTTTGATTTTCTTTGTCTTTCAAATTGCCAGTGAAAGGAAAATTTCCATGTTTTACGTGGACCACAATAAAGGATATGAATATGAAAATGAATCCATATAACCACGATTTATAAACAGTTGAACAACTACACCATCCCAAACTGGGCTCCCAACATGTCAAAAAAATGCGCTGAAAACTTCAACAAATCCAAAGCAAATCACTCAGGATCAGCACAGTGTGTACCCAACTCACCGATACAGACTCAATTCACCCAGAAACAACTGGAACAGTACTCGGTACTCGGTTTGGCGCATCCCTCCGCCAACCTGAACAGTTGATGTTTTCTATATCCCACTGATAGGCCGGGTATGGATTCAGACTTGAACCAAAATCGAATCGGCTTGTTCTCGCCTAAACAACCCATCCGCGAAGTTTTATCATAAGTCATCCCCAACATTTTGAGATATCATAAATATATCGGTTTTAGTCCGATCACTCAATGGTGAAGAATCACTTATAAAAATTCTCTGATCTCGATCCGGATTCGAATCTTCACCAACATCGAATCAATTCTTCCTTGTCACACACGCAACCTGTCCACCAAGTTTCGTCCGAATCAATCTACAACATTTTGAGATATCCTGTTCACAGACAGTGGTTAAAACATAACCTCCATCCAACTTCGGAGGCGGACGTAATAATGGGTTCCCTTATGAGGAACTTCAACACAAGGGGAGGCCATTAGCCCCATCAGGCTTCGCAATGGTTGCCAACCTATAGTTAACTTGTCTGGTTAAACCCTCCGAACCCAACCCTCTTACTTGGAAGTTGCAGTGTTTCCTTATCTGACATACTCTGTCTCCTCTTTTTCCTGTTTGTTCCTTCCCGAACGAAGTCCAAGAGTTGCCCCGCTGCCACGCATACCTTCAATTCATACTTCGTCACTTGCTCTTTCATGGGCCTCGGTATTGCGAAAATTAAAAAACTTAAAGAGAAGGAAGGGGGAGAGGGAGGAAGGCAAATGAAAAGTGGGAGGGAAGAAGAAAAAGAACAAGGATATTCTCCTATTTTATCAACATAGATCAGTACAGAACCAGAAACAACAGTTTAATGCGATGGCGCGTTGTCCATCGAATGGGGGCTACGTGGGTCCAGGTTTGACCCCCCAAAATAGGTATTTGCTTTCTTTTCTAAAACTACACACACTATTTTGATTAAACTTGACCACAACCTTCACCGCCCATGCTGTACCAAAGTTTGTTCATGGCATTAAAAAAAATCTGCCCCATTGGAGGTCTACGAGGGGGTTGCCCCCCAAAAATAGGTATTTGCTTTCTTCTCAGAAATTACAAACACCATTTCGATGAAACTTCACCACAACCTTCACCACCCGTGATGTACCAATGTTTGTTCACGGCATTAGAAAAATTGGGGTCTTAGGAGGTATATGGGGCAGAGGGAGGAGGGATTGCCCCCCAAAATATGGATTTCTTTCTTTGTTTGTTTAAAATCTTATGATTATGTTAGTATGATTCTACATGCTGCCTTGTCTTCTAGCAACCACTGAAATTGGTTTGAAATACCCTTAGTGAGTTCAGTATACTGTTTATCCTACCAGGTGAGCGCCAGGGGTATTGCCCCTATGTTTATACAAACATTTACGCTTATACTCGGAATGCTCTGCACTCACAAACATTCGTCGACAAGTACGTTTCCTGTTCAAGGAAATGAAGCCCTGGGTTTGTGTCAGTCACGATAAGGTTTGTTGAGGTTTCAATGCGGAAATGACCTGTATGGGAAATGTAACAGCTCGATGTAAGTCGGATATCCACACGGCAGCACAAGACTTGCAGCAATTCTGGCAAAGCAATCACCTTGGATGCCATGAAGCACTCACAAAGGAAATCCAAAGCAAACTGTAAGTGATGATTGTTAACTCATGTTCACATCACAATGGATTTATTTATCCAAAGTGGGATATTGTTCAGAAATATATCGATGCATAGCCGTCGACTACTGTGGATGTTGATAGATATTTCATTGTATATATATATATATATATATATATATATATATATATATATATATATATATATATATATAAATAAATAAATATATAATATAAAACATAGGGGCAATACCCCTGGCACTTACCTGGTAGAATAAACAGTATACTGAACTCACTAAGGGTATTTCAAACCAATTTCAGTGGTTGCTAGAAGACAAGGCAGCATGTAGAATCATACTAACATAATCATAAGATTTTAAACAAACAAAGAAAGAAATCCATATTTTGGGGGGCAACCCCTCTTCCCCCTCAACCCCACATACCTCCTAAGACCCCAATTTTTCTAATGCCTTGAACAAACATTGGTACATCACGGATGGTGAAGGTTGTGGTCAAGTTTCATCGAAATCGTGTGTGTAGTTTCAGAGGAAAAAGCAAATATATATTTTGGGGGGGAAAACCTGGACCCACTTTGACTTTGACTTTGACTTTGACAGAACTTTTGACATAGGGTGAGGGGAGGGGAGGGGGAGAAGGGGAGGAGGGAAGGAGGGGGAAGGAGGGGGGAACGGTGGGGAGAGGGGGAAGGTGAGCAGTCAGAAGTGGAAGCTCTTTTACAGAGAATTTATATCTTAAAGGGGAGGGAAGGGGGGGAAAGGGGAGAATGGGAAGGGGAGGGGAGGGGGGAAGTGGAGGGTGGAAGGAGGAGGGAAGGGTGTGGAGAGGGGGGAGGGGGAGGGGAGGGAAGGGGTGGGGAGGGAAGAGAAGGGGAGGGTGGAGGCAGGAGAGGAAGGGTGGCTGACGTTTTTGAGTGAATGTGGTTCACGTTTTTGAGTGAATGTGGCTCACGTTTCTGAGTGAATGTGGCTCACGTTTCTGAGTTAAGTGTGATGCCGATCAGGAAGAAGAAGAGGCCATACTACCAAATTTGTACACTTCCGGAATTGTTTGATTTATTTGTATACAGATGTCTGGTAATTGTTTTGTATTTATTTATGCCAATGTGTTCTTGTATATAACTGTCATTCATTTAAAAAGGCTTCGGCACGATGGAACGATTTTTTTTTTTACTCCAAAAAAACGATCTTTTTTTTTCTTTTCTTTTTTCTTGCCTCACAGGCACTCACTGATGAACCTCTGAAAGTTTTATGAAGATCCGTTCAGCCATCTCTGAATAAAACGCGGACACACACAGACAACTCGCATTTATATATATAAATCGGGATTTAAATTTAATTCAGAAATTGATCCAGACGTCTATTCTCTTTCAAACATTCAAACCGACAGAGGTAGTTATTTATCACAGTGAAGGAGCTGGGGCTCCCACGTCGATCGGAAGAATGGACGCAAAAAAGCTAGAATTCATCCGAGTTGCTTTAATGAAATCAAACACTCAGGCACTCTGAAAACCCGTTTATCGGTCAGCAATATATATCTATTATCCCAGGGGGTTTGCCCAGGCCCGGCGCCAGGGGGCGGGAGTAGGTGATAAATGTTGCTTCTGGGACACCTCCGTTTAACATGGGAAATCCCTATCTAATGTCATTTACCCCCCTGTTTTTAAAAAAATCATAAACACCTCTATTTCTCCCTCTATGAACCTATAATCCTTCTAGCCTTATGAACCTATAATCCTTCTAGCCTTATGAACCTATAATCCTTCTCGCCTTATGAACCTATAATCCTTCTCACCTTATGAACCTATAATCCTTCTCGCCTTATGAACCTATGATTTTCTTCCTTTATGAACCTATAATCCTTCTAGCCTTATGAACCTATGATCATTCTCACTTCCATGTAAATTTTACCCTATTCCCCCCACTACCCCCTTAATATAGTTCCTTAGACCACTCTGCTAATGAGCCTATAAATATATTATCTCTTTCTAACTTTTTTAAGAGTTCCATTCTCCTATAGAACTCATCCCCATCAAGTATATTTATAAAGTATACAGGTTCCTTAACCTTTTGTTGTGAAAGTATAAAGTGGTATGTTTCACGGAGGGTTCTTGTTTGACCTCCTCCTCTCCCACATACCATTTTAAAATTATAATATTTATTATCCGATTGATAACCATTAAAGTTCTCACTCCACTCTAATATATTTTTCTTCCCACCCTCCATTACCCCACTTAACAAATGAATACGTTTATCCGTCTTGAGAACCTTCTGACCAGTGATTCTCTCAACCTCTTGAATCTGATATTTTTCACATTCGTTATGTTTTCCATTTATATACCAAGGTTGATTACACCTCCACTCTTTAGTCTGGTTGATACTTGGTTCTATCATTTATATAATAGTAAAAAAGGTGGCGGTAGCCCGTTAAAATCCCTAACCCCCCTTTTTAACTTATCACTTATATATATATATATCTTATATACTTATATAACCATAAGGGAGACGATCAATTCCATTTTCTAAAATAAACCTCTTATCATCAAAAGCCCCCAATGCTTTCTTATTCACCTCTTCTGAATATAATTGATGTTTATAACTTCTTATTCCATTAATCTTTCTAAACTCTTCTTTCTTTGTTGTTAAACAGTTATAATAATCCTTAAAGTTTATTGTTTCTTTAATGACATTTTTCTTTATACCTTTTAACTTCTTATCAGTCTTTTCAACGTTATTCACAATGTATTTATAAGCATAAGCCTTCGACCTCAATCCCACAAATTCACTCATAACATTTCCTCCCAATTCATCCTTGAACTTTCCAATCACCTTTTTATTTTTAGAAGAGAACAACTCACTCTCTGGACTGTAATTACTTGTATCATAGATATTAATGTCCTTTTTCATATCTGAATAAACATCATCAGTATTAATTTTCAAAATAAAACTATCAGTATCCATATACAACAATGACACATTATCCTTATACTTTGATTTTAGATTAATATAAAAGTAATCATACATTAATGACTTTGACAAGTCAAGAATTGATGTTCCAATGTAAATAGGTTTGTCCATTTCAATACTCTCTTTAACCAAATGGATCGCACAAAAGTTCTCAGTAAAGACCTCAGCTCTAGTAAAACTCGGTCTATTAATTAATTTTGATGCTTGTTCCCAAGATGTTGCTAGTCTGATATTTTGTCTTTTCCTCACATTCTCCATGGTCTTACCAAAGACCGCATTATTCATTAATTTATAAAAGTCTTTCTCAAAATCTGTTTTTGACTCTGTTCTTCTTTGTGTATTAAAATCAATGTACCCCTTTAACCAATGACTTTGATTGAACTTTAGAACCCTGTGGATCTTCTCTACTCTTAGACCTTTTGATAAATATTGTCGCAAATTTCTTTGGTGTAGTACATAATTTTTCTTGTTATATAATGTAGTAAGTAATTTTTCTGTTGATTCACCTATATCAAACGATCGTTGATAATCACTCAACCATTCTTTCTTTGGACTTTCTTTCTCACAAGCAAATGGAAGATCTTTATGTTTGATATGAAGTTCTTCAGGATATTTTAAATCAACCTCAAAATAATAACCAACCTTTGAATCATCCAATTGTTTTTGTGTAGAGATACATACATCTTGTAAAACCTTTGTGTAGTCTTTTTCCTTTACCCATCTTAGTTTCCCATAAGGAAGAGCTTGAGACATTGCCCAGCCATACAAGTTGTTTGCGTCATAGTACATCAAGTAAGAACTCTCTTTCGTTGAATCATAATTTGGAAGATATTTGTTATTTGCTTTTGAGTAGCTGCTCGAGCATACTTGTGAAATTCCACCTCTTTTTGCCTTTTCAATCATCAAAAGCATATCGACATCGGTTATCAAATCCAAATCTTGTTTTGTCATTTTCAACATCGCGCTCCAAGCCAATCCAGGTGCTGTGTAGTAGTGAGCAGGATCCAATCCATATCCAGTGCGACAAACAGATCTAAAGGCTTCAAATACATCGGCCAATAAAAGCACATCAGTTTTGAGATACAAATCGTGATACTCACCAAGATTCTTGATGTTATATTTTTCCCAAACATTTTGTGCGTGTACATAATCTTTATCAGATATATGACTGTTGTTTAATTTGTTATCGAAATTTTCTTTTAAAGGAAGTTGTGTTTCATTGAATCTCTCAAATGAGTCCATATAGTCATAGGGGTAAATTCCCTTTTGTGTTAGAAAATCTTTATCTGAAAAATACTCTGAAAGACATGGAAACTCTTTTAGATTTTGAACCAAGTTAGCCAATGGACTTGCCATGAATTTAAATGTATCAAGAAATCTGATATGAGTAATAGGAGATGTGTGAATTGTTTTTGTGAATGAAATGTATTTCTGATCTGTGTTAGGAATTGCTGAAATGTGTCCAGATGTCTTTGAAAGTTCATTAATAAATAGATGCGTATCATAATGAGCATTGTTATGAAGAAAGACAGGAATGAAAGAGGGGAGTTGATAATTAATATTACAACTTTGATGAGCTGGACCTCTATATTTACCAGTGAGATGACAATGATCTCTAACCTTTAGACCTTCACCAATTTTTTCCTCACAAATATGACAAACATTGTTTTTTCTAAATTCCCTTTTCTGTTCACTCGTCAAAGACATTGGTTTATTAGTTTCTCTCATTATCTTGGTTAATCGGACACAGTCTTTTTCTAGTCGTTTCACAAACTCCTCTGGGGTATTTGAGCCTCTATACTCCTCTAACTTGTTATATTTATCACCAACGGATGATTTGATATAATAACAAAAACCGCAAGGAGTATGTTTTTGATATTTATTTGTGTATGAATCTTTTGGATCTGGAGAAGCAGTATCTATTTTTTCTAGAATACTTTCAAAATCAGCATATATACACAAAGAATTAAGTTAAGCACCCCTACACAACGAATTAAGGTAAGCACCCCCTAATATATATTCTTTGTGTATATGTATACATTGGCATATATTCTAAGGTATGTGAGATCAAATAATGATTGGTATGACATTAGCAATTATCCATTGATGAAATTGAGTGATCAAAGTGAAAAAAAGTGATTGGTTGAGTCAGTGATCCGATCACGTGGGTCCTACACACGTTATTGACGCAAAGATCGCTAGAGGTCTTCTCAGAACAATGACTGTACGTTAGAAAACATAAACGTCATCCACACTGTCCGTGATGGACCTATAGCTCCATACTTAAATTGAGGTGAAAATATGCCTAAAATTCCCAAAAAATTTCACCTTAAATTATTCAGAATAAAATATTGAAAACGGCATGATTGTTATGTTTTTATGTGACCATAATATCACTTCTCCAGAAAATATAGCAATATCATGGGTATATTACACTGTTCTGACGACAACAAACTTGTAATGTGCGAGGTTGTAAAAAAACGGGGGGGGGTGCTTAACTTAATTCTTTGTGTATATAACAAATGGATGTTTGATCTTTTTCTTTTCATCTTTGAATGTGATATTTGAGCCTTCTTTAGGCATATTGATTACCGTTGATTTATGTTCACCACAATAATTTGAATGTTTATCTAATCTTTCTTGTGTATGGAAGAAGTTAAGACAACGCAAACAAATATATATTTTATTTGTTCTTTTACATACTTGTGGTTTTATTAATTTAGCAATATCTTTAATGTATGTATAATGTGAATTTTCCTCTGAATTAAAATATAGAAGATTAATATGAGTTTGTTTACAATTGTCAGAAAGCTTTAAAACCTGAATGCTGTTTGTTTCTGTTAGACCATAAACATTAACTGATAAATTATTTATCTTTTCAAATTTAGGAATATCATTTAAAGCCATCGGAAACTTTAGATCTTTCGTATTTAATGTATTCTCATATTTTTTATAATGAGATACTCTTTCATCATGAAAATGTGGAGGATGTAAGTGTGCTAGAATAGACCAGAGAAAACATTTATTGTCTTTATTTTTGATATTGATAACTGCTTTTCTATTTTTGATAACACTGGGTAAATCAATGTAGGAAGAAGCTTTTAGAGGATCTGATTTAAGAATATGAATGTCTATGTAAATAATTTTTCCTATATTGAATCCACTTCCTACGATTGAATTATCCACATCTTGCTCTTGTTTAATAAGTTCATCATAGACTCCTGATGTTTTAAAATCTTGATATGAAGATATAAAGTGTGGCTCAGTTCTCATGTATGGTGTATCTATAACTCCTTCGTCCTTTGTCATTTCTAATTTTACTCCCATATAAAATTTAAGTGGTTTCATTTCTTTTAGTGTTTTTTCAATCAACGTTTGAACAACAGGTTTAACTCTTTCTACAGTATCAACTATAGACTCTGGTTCAGGAGGTTTGAAGTTAAAGACTCTTATTTTAATATGTTCTTTGAATGCGCCATCAGAGTTTTTAGTTGTGATAAAATTTGATAAATGTAGAATTGTTTTAAGATGTATTTCGAAGCCTTTCTTGAGGATATTTTTATTACATGCAGAACAGTGTTTTGTTTCCTTCTGAATAGGAGATAGTAGGTGAAGTAGATTAAATGTGTGTTTGTTAGTTTTAAGGTGTCTTTTGTATTGTTTATATTCTTGTTCACAAACATCGCAATACGTTGCTTTGATCATATTTATTTATATAGTAAAATTATACTTAAAACAAAGTGCCTTTTTTAGAGGCTTTTTAAAAGATGAAACTGTGCTTAAAGTAAACACCTTTGAGCTTTTCAACTCGTTTTATGTATATAACTTTACTTAAAGTAAAACACCTTTGAGTTTTTCAACTCGTTTTATGTATATAACTTTACTTAAAGTAAAATACCTTTGAGCTTTTCAACTCGTTTTATGTATATAACTTTACTTAAAGTAAAACACCTTTGAGCTTTTCAACTCGTTTTATGTATATAACTTTACTTAAAGTAAAACACCTTTGAGCTTTTCAACTCGTTTTATGTATATAACTTTACTTAAAGTAAAACACCTTTGAGCTTTTCAACTCGTTTTATGTATATAACTTTACTTAAAGTAAAACACCTTTGAGCTTTTCAACTCGTTTTATGCATATAACTTTACTTAAAGTAAAACACCTTTGAGCTTTTCAACTCGTTTTATGTATATAACTTTACTTAAAGTAAAACACCTTTTTTTTTTTTTTTTTTTTTTTTTTTTTTTTTATTTTATTTTTTATTTTTTTTTTTTTTTTTTTTTTTTTTTTTTGTATACAAGATCGAGGCTCGTGAAAGAGCTAACAATAATCACAAAAAAGACAAACCAACTCCTCTCTGGGGGAGCAAGGCCAGAGAGGAGTCGGTAGAAGACAGAAAGACCACCAACCTGCCTGCGGTGAGTGAGTGAAAGGCCCTCGGAGTTGACTACATCGCAGGAGATTCCAATGATTCTGAAAGCTTTGGCCTCAACAGCGTGAAGCCGAGCAAGGTGTGAGGCAGGAGCACCAGCCCAGAGGGGGGAACAGTATTCCATTGAGCTGCGGATGAAAGCCTTGTATGTGGTGAGGAGCTCAGGTGTGCCAAGGAAGGACTTCGCACGACGGAGGATGCCCAGTCGGCGACTGGCTTTGGAGGCGAGCTTGGAAATGTGGTTTTCCCAAGAAAGATCATGGCAGATAGTGAGACCCAAAAGCTTGAGCGACAGAACTTCTTGGAGAGGATTGTTGAGAAAGTAGATGGGAGGGTTGTCCAGTCGGTCCTTTCGGAGAGACATCGTAAGAGTGTGAGATTTATCAGGATTGAAAGACATGTTCCATTTGTTTGCCCAGTCTGTGATTTTGTCCAGGTCTGCAGAGAGTGAGGAGGCTGCAGACTGCCGATCTGAGGGATGAGGAATGGAGCGACAGAGAGTAGAGTCATCAGCAAAGAGATAGAGAGGATTTTCAAGAGAGTCAGAGAGATCATTGATGAAGACCAGAAATAGCACAGGGCCCAGAAAGCCAGAAAATAGCACCTTTGAGCTTTTCAACACGTTTTATGTATATAACTTTACTTAAAGTAAAGCGTCTATGTATTAGCCAGAAAGTTTAGATACTCTAGTTCATCAATTTCAATTTCACTATCTGAGTCATCAATAAAGCTACTCTCATAACTATCATTTGAACACAAACTATTAGTATCATAACTATCTTCAGATCCTAGACTCTCAGTATAATAACTCTCAGAGTATTGACTGTTAATATCACTCATTTACATACCATTAAACTTCCATCAATATCTATATATTTTCTTTCATTAGAACTAATAACCACAATATTTTTTACATTAAATGTTATTTTCAAATAATCTCTAATAATCAGAGTACGGAATGATAGTTCACCACTAATATTCATATTATTAATTTCACCCACATCTTTGGGTCTATTAAAGAATATACAAATGTTTCCTCTAGAATCGTTGATGGTTTTATCATTCATTTTCAAAGCTTCTTTATCAATGATCTTTTCAAGCTTTGAGTAAATTGTTAGTAGTAGTGGAGAAACTTTTGTCAAATTTACTTTAATAGAGTTATTAATTAACATAGCTTGTCCTGTAAATTTAATAAAAGGACACATGTTATTCTCCATTATGGGTTTAATCCAAAAATTTCCATATTTATCTTTGTTCAATTTAACATCTTTGACATATTTTTCTATATCTTCCACCGAAGTAGAGATTGATTGAAATTTGTCTTTTGTGTTTTGAAACATTGTATTTATTAGCTAATAAATTTGCGTTTAGTTTAAGTAAAGTTATATACATAAAACGAGTTGAAAAGCTCAAAGGTGTTTTACTTTAAGCACAGTTTCATCTTTAAAAAAGCCTCTAAAAAAGGCACTTTGTTTTAAGTATAATTTTACTATATAAATATGATAAATTCTGAAGGATATTTAGAATTTCCAGACTCTCCATATGATAAATTAGAGAATTGTCCGGCTTGTGGTAGAGTGGGGCTTAATACAGAATCAGAAGCATATAAACAATGTATTTTCTGTGATTATCTTCTAATTAATGATAATAAAAAATATAGAAAAATATATAACTCTTTTAAATTAGAACCAAAAATGAATTACTTTACAAGATTAATAAGAGAGATGAATGTTAAGTATTATGGGGATAATACACCATTTCTTACAAGGGAAGAGACTATTTGTATTGAGGAAATGTATAAGGGTTTAATGATACTTATTATTCAAAATAATTTTAATGGAAATGTTAATACAAGATACTATATAAACAAAATAATGGATTATTTTGAAATTAAACCTGAACTCAGGATAAAATATAGAGTTTCTCAAAAAACTCAAAAAAAGTTAGATGACTTGTTTTCCAAATATATAAATGAATGATTTTTTACCTGTTTGGGAAAATAAGATAAAATTTAATAACCATAAAAATCTTCCAAATTCATTGAGATGTCTAATAGTCGGTTCAAGCGGATGTGGAAAAACCTGTTTACTTTTAAAGATGCTCCTTAGTCCTAATTTTTTAGATTATGATAATTTAATAATTTTTACAAAGTCAAGTTTTCAACCTGAGTATCAACTACTCTCACAGGGTTTTAATGCGGGTCTTAAAAAGGAAGACATTATCGGTTTATTTAAACTTCAAAACAAACTAAATGATTATAATATTGATGATATAATACAATTATTTTGTGATACACAGAAATCAAAATCAAAACTAAAACCCATAACTTGTATTCTCAGTGATAATACGGATGATATACCTTCACCTCAAGATTTAGATAAATCAAAAAAGAACCTCGTTATCTTTGATGATTGTGTTAATGAGAGAAACCAAACAGTAATGGATAGCTACTATACAAGAGGGAGACATTCTTCTTGTAATTGTATTTATCTTAGTCAGTCATATTTTCAACTCCCTCGGCGCTCAATAAGAAACAATGCTAATACTTTTATTTTATTTAAGTTAAATTCAATAGATACAAATAATTTTTGGAGAGATAATTGTTCTACATTACGTAGTAAGAAGGAATTTGAAAATAATATGAAACACACGATCGGAAAATATAAATATATTGTTGTGAAACAAGATGAGATACTAAATGATATTTTTCAATAAATAAATACAGAAAATGAATACCGAAGAAAGAGTAAGAAAGTTTAAAGAACATCAAGAGTTGCTTTCAAAAGTTGTAAAGCAACAGGAAGACATAAAGAAGAAAAGGAGACAGAAACTAACTGGTGAAGAAGCCTTTGAAAGAAAACAAGAGAAATTTTTTAAACCACTTTTAAAAACTCAACAAACGAT
Organism: Myxine glutinosa; assembly: GCF_964187855.1. Classification (NCBI taxonomy): domain Eukaryota; kingdom Metazoa; phylum Chordata; class Myxini; order Myxiniformes; family Myxinidae; genus Myxine; species Myxine glutinosa. Next base: position 115,373,556 of record NC_136270.1, read on the forward strand.
TTCACCTACAGTTCCCATGGTAGAATTTACTCCAAAAAAATTTCAAATGCTCAAAGATTTTAGTCAAATGACAGAGCAAGAACTTGGAGAATTAGAATATGATGATGAAGGATTATTTCGGCATCTTGAGAAGGTAAATAAACTTTCCAATTATATTGTAGAAGCTCTTCAAAACAATGAATATTTGAAGGGTTCAAAAACCAGAGCAGGTCTCATTCCAACAGAAGAACCAGCACAGTTCCATCTTGTGAAAGAAAAGTTATTGATATTTAATGATAAATTGGTGTTCTTAAGTTCTGACCAACCAAATGTTGAATTAACCCCAAGATTAATGTTTCTTCTAACAAAAGATGGACATTCTAATTCACCTTATTTTGATGAACCGCTTGAAATGGAAAGAGAGGAAGATAGAGAGTATATTGAGTTGCTAAACACACTTGATTATGGAGTTTCTGTTGCTGGTAAAAGTAAGAAGAATGAGAAGGAGAAACATATTATTGATGCTTTAAGTAAGCTTGGTTCGGGTGTTAGTTTTCTTCCAAATGACCCATCACAATTAGTTAATAGGTTATTATTGTTGTTAGGTAGTAAGAAGGCTGGAAACAACAATTGTTTTAATGAAGCATCCGCCATTTTAGATCAGTTGATGAATATGAAAATAATTAATAAATGTCAATACAAAGATATTTTATTAGATATTAAATAAGATGAGAAGCACAATTCTTAGTTTTAATTTCACAACGAGTGATTACACAGCTTCATTCCCTTACCCACTACAACTTGACCCCAAAAAAGAATATGAGGCTTCTTTGTTGTCAATGGAGACTTATAATACCTTGTTTAATATCACAGAGAAAAACAACAAGTTTAGTTATAATCCAGGAAGTGGATATAAAACTATAACCGTTTCACCCGGTGCTTACGAGATTTCTCAAATATCTTCAGAAGTCTCTCGCCTTATGAAAGAAAAAGGTGATGAACCAAAAAATATTGTAATAGATATTCAAAAACACACTTCAAAATCAACTATTAAACTTAAAAATAATTATAAAGTTGATTTCACCATTGAAAAATCGTTTAGAGAGCTATTGGGTTTCTCTTCAAAAAAGGTTGAAACTAACGGGACGTCTTACAGTGATAATGTCATTCAAATATCCTCCGGTATAAATTCAGTATTAATTCATTGTGATTTGATTGATGGTGCTTATAACGATGGAATAAGAACAAATACAATATTTTCATTCAGCGCATACTCAACCCCGATTGGTTATAAATTTAATATGGAACCAAAAAATCTTGTCTATTTACCTGTGTCAGGAAAAACCATATACAGAGTAAATTTTAGGATAACCGACCAAGATAATCGTATGATATCCTTTAATGATGAAATTATATCCATCAGAATTCACCTACGTGAAGTTTTTCAATAAATAAATAATGGTTATTGTGAGAAAACACGAGTTGGGAAAATATAAAATAATTACAGGGGATGGGATGTTCCTTTCACCATACTATAAGGGTGAAGGTATGTTTCTTGGGAGAGGATACTATAAACCAAAGAGACAACGGGGTGTGGGACATCAATTTAGAAATAAAGGAGATGGGATAATTGATACTCTAATGGGTATTGGTTCAACCATCCTTAAACATAAAGACCTAATTGGTTCAACTGCTTCTGCCGTGGGCTCAGTTGCGGGTGCTATAAAGAGTATAAAAGATGCTCAAAAGGAGTCTCATAAATTACAAGCAATCAAAGAAATTAAAAAAGGTAAAACTCAACTATCTTCACAAGAACGACAAAAAATCATTAAAATACTTGGGTCAGGGTTTCAACAATTTTAATGCTATATAAATACAAGTATGGAAGCGATTGATAGTATCTATGATTTGGATGATACGATTATCATTTCAAACTCCACTAAAAAGGAAGACTATTTTAAGGTAAATGCTATAACAGGAACAGACTGGAATTCAAACGGAACAAAAAGTTTTGAAATAAATAATCAACAAACTTACTTGAATATAGCTGATAGTTTCTTGCTGTGTAAATTTAAATTCACTAAGGCTGCGAATAATACTAATGCTACACTCGTAAATGATTTCTTCTGGAAAATGTTTGACAGTGTCCGCCTGTATATTGGAACACAAGAGGTTGAAGCGGTTGATTATGTCTCTGCTACATCTGAAATGATGAAATTTACACTATATTCGTTTAGTGATAGAATGGGTAAGGGAGCTGTTGAAGGTTTTATTCCTGATATGTCAACAGGAACAAACGCAGACCCTGGTTATAGTCAAAGGAAGTCAATGTATAATGATGACGCAAAAGCAGAGAATAGTTTTACGGTAGCAGTACCTCTGAAAGGTATATTTGGATTTTGTGATTATGATAAAGTTTTGTATGGGCTTAAAATTAGATTTCAACTACAAAGGAATGATAATGTAAATAGGTTGCTTTTTGGGGTTGAAAATGCTTTTGGCGACAATAATAAATTTGTTATTAATGATTTGTGTTGGTATATTAGTGAATATACTCCTAATCTTAAAACGGAAGAGATGTTAAATAGAAGACTTAACTCAAAGAAACCGCTAAATGTATCATACCTTAAAAGAAGATGTCAACACGTTAAACTGGAACACACTACCTACACTTGGAATTTGGGTGTTCTTGAAGGAAAGCCACGATACCTATGGCTCATTTTTAAGAAACCAGATGGAGAGGACGGTACTAATAAGAATAATGCCCTGAGTGATAATGCTAAGGTGAAACAACTTCGGGTTTCTCTTGATGGGACATTTTATCCGCGAGATAGATTGGAAATTGATTGGGAAAAAAATGATTATGCGGAAGCCTACAAGTCTTACCAAAAGGTGTGTGAAAGCAACGGTAATAATGAACCTATTTTGGATATGGTTGCGTTTCAAAAACTTTATACAATCTACACAATTGACCTGAGTTCTCAAAAGGAAACTATAAAGTCTAATAGAGTGGATACTTCTCTATACATTGAAAGAGGAGAGAATGAAGAAGTTGATGCTTATTGTTTGCTTTTGGAGGAAACAGAATTACAGATTAATACAGATAATGGTGTTATGATTAATATCACATAGGTTTTTTCTCATAAATAAATGGTAGGGGTATATGTTAATCAAATCAATCTTGATAAATTAACATCTTGTATTCAAAATCAAAAGCCTTGTATTATTAATGTTAATACATTTCAAAGAAAAGGAGCTGTAAGAATTGATGTTTTACTCACAAGAGAGCAGGTGAAAACACTAAATGATGTTGGATCACTTAAAATTAAAATGACAAAACCTATGTTAAAGAAATATTCAATAGACAAGTCAAGAGGAGGATTTCTCCCATTTCTAATTCCTTTATTTGCTGGTTTAAGTGCGGCGGGAGCATTGACTGGTGGTATTTCAGCAGCGATAAAAACTGCTAACGAAAGGAAGGCACAACTAAAAGCTCAAAAAGAATTGGAAAGACATAACAAGGAGTTGGAGAAACAAATTAGTGGAAGTGGTGTAATTGTAGATTTTGCTCAAAAACTTGAAAGTCTACCTGATAAAGCTAGATTGTTAGTTGGAGATATGCTTTCCTCTATCGCTCAAGCGGGTGTTAAACTAACTAAACGGGGTAATGGATTGTATCTTTCTCATAAATAAATGGATAAATGGTTTAAACAATTTGGAAAGAATACAACGTCAAATATAGAACTCGCTAAGTATTGTAAAACACTAAAAATTGATAATGTGGTTATTTGTATGAGAGATGAATTAATACATATAAATAAGAATACAAAGAATATTATTATGAATTTAGACACACAGAATGGTTCTCATTGGGTTTGTATTCATAATAGTCAGGATAAATATTATTTTGATAGTTATGGTATGCCACCACCTGTTGAAGTAATACAATTCTTACAGAATGGTGTTTATCAAACATTTCAAGTTCAAGAAATTAATTCTAAATGTTGTGGTCAATTATGTTTATATGTATTATTTAAACTCAACAATAATGAAAATTTTTATGATATCATTTTTAATCTAATATAAATGACTTATGTTGGAAAAGATGGTTCTATCTTTGGAAAATCCTCTCAGGATATTGATTTATCAAATTATTATACAAAGGCACAGGCTGAACGACAAAAATATAGTGTAAGTAAAAATATTAATATGAAGAATACTTATAAATTAATCAATTATCCAAACCCTACAGATGCGAATGACTTAATTAGATTAAGTGATTTATCACAATATATATTTTTAAAGAAAACAGCACGTTTTGTTAAACAAGTAAAATTTACAACCACAACACCTGGTTATACTGACCATACACCTTTCCTCATTGAATTTAACTACCTGCTTACAATTGAATTTTATAAAGAATGACATTTAGTTAATATGCGAATTAATAAATGGGGGTATGATATGTCTGATTTAGGGTATAATTGGTCTTTTTCAATAAACATAGAAGACCTACATGATTTAAATCAGTCTCGTAAAGAAGAATATTATCCACTTGGTGAAGATAAGGATTTATGTGGAAGTACAATTAGCAAACAACAAATACGTGATTTTAAGAAAAGAAAAATATATGATAGTATAGCGATGGTTCGCATGACAAAGAAGGAAGGTAATGAGATAAGGATAGAAAGCCGAGGAATACAAACCGATTTGGTAGTGGGAAGATGGGGTGGTATTACCTGTCATAATATTAATCTCACATATATTTCTGATACATAAATGGCAGGAAGAAGACTACAAGAGAATTATAATTTTTGTATTCAAGGATACCTACAAGAAAAGGGTGCTCGGTATTACATACCTTATGATTTGGAGCATATACATGGGAATTTTGTCATTAAAAACTGGCCTTATACTGATATTGTTAAACCCACAAATAGAGACTTGTTTAAAATATTAAATAAAAATGAACTTCTCAAAGTTATGAAATATAAAACTCTTTTAGAAATCGTCAACAAATCTTATTGGTATCCTATTATGAGAAAAATAATTATAGATACAAGAATATCTCAAAATCCAGATGAGTATATGTATAATATTCTTTGGGGTTCAAACTCAAGGGTAGCAAGGGATGAGGAAGGAGTTGAAGAAGAGAAGGAGGAAGGAGTTGAAGAAGAGAAGGAGGAAAGAGAGAAGGAGGAGAAGGGGGAAAGGGAGAAGGAGGAGAGGGAGGAAAAGGAGAAGGAGGAGAAGGATGAAAGGGAGAAAAAGGAGAAGGAGGAGAGGGAGGAAAGGGAGAAAAAGGAGGAGGAGGAGAGGGAGGAAAAATATAAAAATATGACCATTCCTGAGATTAATGAAAGATTGAAGGTATTACGACAAATAAATAAATCTCAACGCACTGAAGAGGAAAATAAAGAATTAATGACTCTTCCGAACTTATTGGTTTTTAAATTTGCTATAATGAATTCAGAGCGCAGATATACAACATATAGTTGATGATGTTGGTGTTATTGACTTTAGTTAGTTTTATTTGTAAATAAATGGAGGAGAGAGTGAAGTCATTTCTAAGGATTCTTTATGTTTTAAAAATCAAGATAGAAATGTATATGTTGAAAACCAAAAAGGTTTTGGCACTATGTAGAACTTTTTCTCATAAATAAATATGAGTTATTGTCTCAAATGTAAAAAGAAAACTAAATCTAAAAATATCTCTTATGTTAAAGCTAAAAATAATAGAGTTTATCAAAAAGGAATATGTCAAGTGTGTGGTTCTAAAAAGTGTCAATTCATCTCTCCTAAAAGTGGAGGAGACATACAAAAGTTTTTGTCAGGTAGCAAATTTACAACAACTGGAATTCCAGGGGAATTACACCTTCCAGGGTATTCTTTCTGTGGCCCAGGAACAAACTTGGATAAAAGATTAGATGAGGCTGACAATCCTAAACCTTGGTCTAAACCTACAAATAGGGTTGATGAAGTGTGTATGAAGCATGATATTGCTTATGGGAAAACCACTACATTGACTGAAAAACATAAAGCCGACAGAGAAATGTTGTATAATTTGTCTTTGATACAAAATCCAACGTTGAGAGAGAAAGTTGATAGGTTTATTGTGAGAAATTTGATAAATGCTAAATTGAAACTTGGCCTTGGTTATTCACCCTCAAAAAACTATTAGGCTCTCATGATGTCATCAAGACTGAGGAGCTTTTGGCTGATGAATTACATAAACCTATAATCACAAAGTTTAAAAGAAGGAAAGTTTATTCTAAATACACCGACCACATATGGTCCGCTGATTTAATCGAACTAAAAAATGATAAGGGATACAAGTATGCTTTAACCGTTATTGATTTGAGGAGTAGATTTGCTTGGGTTGTTCCTTTGAAAAACAAGAGAGGTTATACTCTGAAGTTAGCCTTCCAACAGATATTTAATAAAAGTAAAAGAAAACCAAAGAAACTGTGGACCGATGAGGGAACAGAGTTCTATAACAAAATATTTATGAAATTTCTTAAGGGGGAGGGTATTAAATTATACAGCACCTTTAATGAAGGAAAAGCAGTTGTTATTGAGCGTTTTAATCGTACTTTAAAAGAGAAATTATATAAAAAATTCACACAACTCGGTTCCCAAAAATGGGTGTATTTTATTCAGGATATTGTAGATAATTACAATAATACAGTTCATTCATCAACAAAATCAAAACCATCAGAAACATTTACAAAATTAGAATATGAAAAGGAGATTAATTTGAGAAAGCCCAAGTTCAAAGTTGGTGATATTGTAAGAATATACAGATGGAAAAGTCATTTTGAGAAAGGTTATACAAAGAGATGGACTAATGAATTATTCAAAATCGTTGATGTAATGGATACTATGCCTTGGACTTACAAATTATATGATATGAATTGGGAAGAAATCTTGGGTTCATTTTACTCACAAGAATTACAAAAAACAAAACTGATAATTCATTAAACAACAACCATCCATACTTTCATCCACCCAGATTAGCTAATTTAATTAGTAGTAATAAAAAAAAAAAAAAAAAAAAAATCATAAGCCACACCCACACAGACCCCACCCACAAACCCCACCCACACAGACCCCACCCACACAGACCACACCCACACAGACCACACCCACACAGACCACACCCACACAGACCCCGCCCACACATAAGAAAGCATTGGGGGCTTTTGATGATAAGAGGTTTATTTTAGAAAATGGAATTGATCGTCTCCCTTATGGTTATATAAGTATATAAGATATATATATATATAAGTGATAAGTTAAAAAGGGGGGTTAGGGATTTTAACGGGCTACCGCCACCTTTTTTACTATTATATAAATGATAGAACCAAGTATCAACCAGACTAAAGAGTGGAGGTGTAATCAACCTTGGTATATAAATGGAAAACATAACGAATGTGAAAAATATCAGATTCAAGAGGTTGAGAGAATCACTGGTCAGAAGGTTCTCAAGACGGATAAACGTATTCATTTGTTAAGTGGGGTAATGGAGGGTGGGAAGAAAAATATATTAGAGTGGAGTGAGAACTTTAATGGTTATCAATCGGATAATAAATATTATAATTTTAAAATGGTATGTGGGAGAGGAGGAGGTCAAACAAGAACCCTCCGTGAAACATACCACTTTATACTTTCACAACAAAAGGTTAAGGAACCTGTATACTTTATAAATATACTTGATGGGGATGAGTTCTATAGGAGAATGGAACTCTTAAAAAAGTTAGAAAGAGATAATATATTTATAGGCTCATTAGCAGAGTGGTCTAAGGAACTATATTAAGGGGGTAGTGGGGGGAATAGGGTAAAATTTACATGGAAGTGAGAATGATCATAGGTTCATAAGGCTAGAAGGATTATAGGTTCATAAAGGAAGAAAATCATAGGTTCATAAGGCGAGAAGGATTATAGGTTCATAAGGTGAGAAGGATTATAGGTTCATAAGGCGAGAAGGATTATAGGTTCATAAGGCTAGAAGGATTATAGGTTCATAAGGCTAGAAGGATTATAGGTTCATAGAGGGAGAAATAGAGGTGTTTATGATTTTTTTAAAAACAGGGGGGTAAATGACATTAGATAGGGATTTCCCATGTTAAACGGAGGTGTCCCAGAAGCAACATTTATCACCTACTGGCGTGGCCCAGCGTCCTGGCTGCGGCCTGGCAAGTTGAGGGCGAGCCTGCCCGGGCGTCCTGGACGAGCCCGGCATGGTGATCGCTCCGCGTCCTTGATAGGTGCAAGGCGATTGTGAAAACCCAGCGGCAGCCGCTACACACGTCCCCCCAGAATCGACTTGCACCGGCAGGGTCAATTTGAGGGGGTCCTGATGACCCGGCCGAAGCGACCCCTAGCGGGTCGTGGGAGGGGGCCCGGTGAGGTGGTGGGCGGTCGAGTGGGGGGCACCGTGGACGGGGGGCGGCCTCGCCGCGGCGGAAGGGCCACCCGTGGTGGGTGGTCGACGTCCACGTGCGCCGGCTTGAGGCGGTCCACTGCAATCCGGTCCGACCTGCCGCCGATGTCGATGACGAACGACTTGTCGTCCCGTCGCAGCACCCGGAAGGGCCCGTCGTACGGCGGCTGGAGTGGCCACCGATGTGCGTCGTGACGCACAAAAACATACTCCGCTGTGCGGAGTGCTGGGGGGACGTAGGACTGGGGGTCACCGTGGTGGGATGTTGGCACGGGGGCAAACCGTCGGGCGGCCTCCTGGAGGTCCGAGCGCTGGTGAGCTGCGGACCAGGGACTGGTAGCGTCGGGCACGAATTCGCCCGGGACGCGTAGCACCTGGCCATAGACAAGCTCGGCGGTGGATGCCTGGAGGTCCTCCTTGGGGGCCGTGCGAAGGCCCAAAAGGACCCACGGCAGCCGGTCGGCCCAACCGCCGTCTTGAAGGCCGGCCATGAGCGCGGCCTTCATGGAGCGGTGGAATCGCTCGCACAACCCGTTTGCTTGGGGGTGGTAGGCCGTAGTACGGTGGAGCTTGACCCCCAGGTTGCGGGCGACCGCGCCCCACAGCTCGGAGGTGAACTGTGGTCCGCGGTCTGACGAGATGTCCGCCGGTGCGCCGAAGCGGGCGACCCAGGTGGCGATGAAAGCCTGCGCCACGTCGGCGGTGGTGGTGGAGACGAGGGGAACGGCCTCCGGCCACCTGGTGGTCCTGTCCACCATGGTGAGCAGGTGTGTGAACCCCCGTGACGGGGGGAGGGGGCCCACCAGATCCACGTTGACGTGGTCGAAACGTCGTTCGGGCACGGTGAAAGGTGCCAGCGGGGCCTGGGTGTGTCGGTGGACCTTGGCCCGTTGGCAGGCCGTGCAGGTGCTGGTCCAATCGCGGACGTCCCGACGAAGGCCGTGCCAGACGAAACGCGCCGACACCAGCTTCTGGGAAGCTTTCCGGCCCGGGTGGGAAAGGCCGTGGAGGGAGGCGAAGATGTGGCGTTGCCAGGTGACGGGCACGATGGGGCGAGGCTGGCCCTGGGAGACGTCGCAGAGCAGGACAGTGTCTGCGCAGGGGATGTCGGCCAGGCGGAGGCCCGTGTCCGCCGCCCGGAGGGCTTGCACCGTGGTGTCGGTGGTTTGGTCCGCCGCCATAAGCGCAAAATCCACGCCCAGGTGGACCGCGTTCGCGCTGGCCCGGGAAAGACAGTCGGCCACGGCGTTGTTTTTGCCGGCGACGTGCCGGATGTCCGTGGTAAACTCCGACACGGCGGAGAGGTGGCGCTGTTGGCGGGCCGACCATGGCTCCGTGACCTTGGCCATGGCGTAAACCAACGGCTTGTGGTCGACGAACGCCATGAAAGGTCGGCCCTCCAGGAGGTGGCGGAAATGGCGGGCGGCCAGGTGTAGACCGAGGAGCTCCCGGTCAAACGTGCTGTATTTGAGCTCGTTCGGCCGGAGCTGCCGGCTGAAAAAAGCGAGTGGCTGCCAAACCCCGTTCACCCATTGCTCATGTACGGCGCCCACCGCGTAGTCGGAGGCATCCGTGGTGAGGGCGATGGGAGCGTTGAGCACCGGGTGAGCGAGCAGTGTTGCGTCGGCGAGGGCCCGCTTTGAGCGTTGGAAGGCCGCATCCATTGCTGAGGACCAGGCGATGTCGTGCTTGGCCGGCTTGCCCCGGAGGGCTTCGTAGAGGGGCCGCATGAGTTGAGCAGCGCGGGGCACGAAGCGGTGATAAAAATTCACCATTCCCAGGAATTCCTGCAGGGCCTTTATGGTGCGGGGACGCGGGAACGTAGTGATGGCCTCGACCTTGGTTGGCAGCGGCACGGCCCCGTTCTTGGTGATGTGGTGGCCCAAAAAATCAACGGCCGTCGTGCCGAAGTGGCATTTGGCCGGGTTGACGATGAGGCCGTGCTCGCTGAGGCGCCCGAACAGAGTTCGGAGGTGGAGGAGGTGCTCGGCCCGGGACGTGCTGGCGACGAGGATGTCGTCCAGGTAAACGAAAAGGAACGGCAGGTCACGCAGCACGCCGTCCATCAAGCGCTGGAACGCCTGAGCCGCGTTCTTGAGACCAAACGGCATCCGCAAGAATTCGAATAAGCCGAACGGCGTGATGACTACCGTTTTAGGGACGTCGGCCGCCCTGACAGGTACCTGGTGATATCCCCGTATGAGATCAATTTTCGAAAAAATGACCCGTCCCGCCAGACGGGCGGAGAAGTCTTGGATATGCGGGATCGGGTACCTGTCGGGGGTGGTAGCGTCATTGAGACGGCGGTAGTCGCCACACGGGCGCCATCCACCCCCCGGCTTTGGCACGATGTGCAGTGGCGAGGCCCACGCGCTATCGGAGCGCCGCACGATGCCGAGGTGCTCCAACGCGTCGAATTCGGCCTTCGCTACGGCGAGCTTGGCTGGGTCGAGGCGGCGGGCCCTGGCATAGACCGGCGGGCCCGTGGTTGGTATGTGGTGCTCGATCCCATGCCGTACTGCGACGGCCGAAAACGTCGGCCGCGTGAGGGCCGGGAACTCCGTGAGCAGGCGAGCAAACTCGTTCACCGCCGGGACGGTGCACGCCAGCTCGGTCGGCGCGGAGCTGCTCAATGTGCATACCAGGGAGCTGAAGGTTTCAGCGTTGATTAAACGACGCCGTTGGACGTCCACCAGTAGTCCGTGTGCGCAGAGGAAGTCGGCGCCTAGCAGAGCCATGGGCACGTTGGCGGTTACAAACGTCCAAGCAAAGCGTTGGCCGCCGAAGCAGAGGGTGACGTTGCGCGGGCCGAAGGTGCGGATAGTCGATCCGTTGGCCGCAACCAAGGAGGGGCCGCAAACCGCGGATTGCCTGTCCTGGTCAGAGGCGGGTATGACGCTCAGTTGGGCGCCGGTGTCGCACAGGAAGCGCCGTCTGGACGCTTTATCCGTGATGAACAGTAAATTGCCCGTGTGGCCGGCGCTCATGGCTGGTAATGAACGCCGGCCCGGCCGTTTCCCGGCCTGCCGAAGGTGCACGGGGGTCGGCATGTCCGGGCCTTCTGTCCGAACCTGGCATGATAGTAACACCACGCTTGGTCAGGTGGAGGCCTCGGTCGTCGTGCTGGAGGTGGTCGGCTCGGTAGAGCGGCCGCCAATTGCGTCGGCAGTTCGGCCGTCGACCGTGCCGGGTGCTCGGGCGCCATGGGTGTTGCGTCGGACGGCGGTGGGTCCCATGTCGCCGCTGCGATGCGCTGTCCTGCGGCGGAGATCTTGTCGGCTTCTCTGGCAAGGGCCCGGGGATCTGTGATCGTCGTGCTTGCCAGGGCGAGGCGTACCGGGTTAGGCAGCTGACGGAGGAACAGCTCCCGGAACAGGAATGCAGGAGAGTGCTCGCCGAGCAGTGAAAGCATGTAGTCCATTCGCTCGGAAGGGCGCGTGTCGCCGAGCTCAGGCAGTTCGAGCAGGCGCCGTGCGCGTTCCGCCGATGGGAGGGCGAAAGCATCGAGGAGCAGCTTCTTAATCGCGCCGTATTTTTCAGCGGCTGGCGGGCTTTCGAGGAGGCTCAGGGCGCGGGCCGCGGTAGCCGACCCGAGCGCAGCTACCACATGGTGGAAGCGGGTGTCGTCGGCCGTGACGCCTCGCAGGGCGAACAGGGACTCCGCCTGCGCGAACCAAACCGCCGCGTGAGCCTCCCAGAAGGTAGGCAGTTTAAGGGCGACTGCCGTGTCCATGTCGATAGGTCACCAATGAAGGAGCTGGGGCTCCCACGTCGATCGGAAGAATGGACGCGACAAAAAGCTAGAATTCATCCGAGTTGCTTTAATGAAATCAAACACTCAGGCACTCTGAAAACCCGTTTATCGGTCAGCAATATATATATATTATCCCAGGGGGTTTGCCCAGGCCCGGCGCCAGGGGGCGTGGCCCAGCGTCCTGGCTGCGGCCTGGCAAGTTGAGGGCGAGCCTGCCCGGGCATGCCCGGGCGTCCCGACCGAGGCCTGGCAAGTTGAGCGCGGGCCTGCCCGGGCGTCCTGGACGAGCCCGGCATGGTGATCGCTCCGCGTCCTTGATAGGTGCAAGGCGATTGTGAAAACCCAGCGGCAGCCGCTACAACAGCATCTGTAGAATTTTCACCCTCTTACTCAACTCCGTTTCGCTGTTATTTGGTGGAGCAAAAAGTCAACCGAGCTTTATAGATATTTAGATATATATACACACATGGCGTATGTGCATGTGTATGACGTATGCGTCTGGCATACGTCTGGCATATATGACGTTCATATACGTAACCCGGGTAGTGTTTCACTTACTTCTCGGAAAGGATTTGGCCCATAAGTAGCTGAAACTGTAAGGGATTAATGAGGGCACCCTGAAGGCCCGAGGCATGTGCACGCTTAGCTTGATTCAAGTTTTGGAAAAAAAAATCACCTATCTTGGTATCTACTTCCTTTTATGGGAGAAAGGGGGGGGGGGGGTGCAATTTGAATTTTCTGGCCTATATAACCACGATGTATTGTGTTCGTACATAGGTAGTATGCATGTTCTC